>NC_069502.1:331027435-331327435 GCF_027579735.1 Bombina bombina
CCCCCCAACATTACAACCCACCACCCACATACCCCTAATCTAACCCAAACCCCCCTTAAATAAACCTAACACTAAGCCCCTGAAGATCTTCCTACCTTATCTTCACCATACCAGGTTCACCGATCGATCCAGAAGAGCTCCTCCGATGTCCTGATCCAAGCCCAAGCAGGGGGCTGAAGTCATCATCCAAGCGGGAGCTGAAGAGGTCCATGATCCGGCTGAAGTCATCATCCAAGCGGGAGCTAAAGAGGTCCATGATCCGGCTGAAGTCTTCTATCAACGGCATCTTCAATCTTCTTTCTTCCGGATCCATCTTGCAGACCTCCGACGCGGAACATCCTGCTGGCCTGACGGACTACCGACGAATGAAGGCTCCTTTAAGGGACGTCATCCAAGATGGCGTCCCTCGAATTCCGATTGGCTGATAGGATTCTATCAGCCAATCGGAATTAAGGTAGGAAAATTCTGATTGGCTGATGGAATCAGCCAATCAGAATCAAGTTCAATCCGATTGGCCGATCCGATCAGCCAATCAAATTGAGCTCGCATTCTATTGGCTGATCGGAACAGCCAATTTAATGCGAGCTCAATCTGATTGGCTGATCGGAACAGCCAATCGGATTGAACTTGATTCTGATTGGCTGATTCCATCAGCCAATCAGAATTTTCCTACCTTAATTCCGATTGGCTGATAGAATCCTATCAGCCGATCGGAATTCGAGGGACGCCATCTTGGATGACGTCCCTTAAAGGAGCCTTCATTCGTCGGTAGTCCGTCGGGCCAGCAGGATGTTCCACGTCGGAGGTCTGCAAGATGGATCCGGAAGAAAGAAGATTGAAGATGCCGTTGATAGAAGACTTCAGCCGGATCATGGACCTCTTCAGCTCCCGCTTGGATGATGACTTCAGCCGGATCATGGACCTCTTCAGCTCCCGCTTGGATG
Organism: Bombina bombina; assembly: GCF_027579735.1. Taxonomy (NCBI): domain Eukaryota; kingdom Metazoa; phylum Chordata; class Amphibia; order Anura; family Bombinatoridae; genus Bombina; species Bombina bombina. The sequence goes on from NC_069502.1 coordinate 331,028,380, forward strand.
ATGACTTCAGCCAGATCATGGACCTCTTCAGCCCCCTGCTTGGGCTTGGATCAGGACATCGGAGGAGCTCTTCTGGATCGATCGGTGATACCCGGTGAGGTGAAGATAAGGTAGGAAGATCTTCAGGGGCTTAGTGTTAGGTTTATTTAAGGGGGGTTTGGGTTAGATTAGGGGTATGTAGGTGGTGGGTTGTAATGTTGGGGGGGTATTGTATGTTTTTTTTTACAGGCAAAAGAGCTGAATTTCTTGGGGCATGCCCCGCAAAGGGCCCTGTTCAGGGCTGGTAAGGTAAAAGAGCTTTGAACTTTAGTAATTTAGAATAGGGTAGGGCATTTTTTAATTTTGGGGGGCTTTGTTATTTTATTAGGAGGCTTAGAGTAGGTGTAATTAGTTTAAAATTGTTGTAATATTTTTCTAATGTTTGTAAATATTTTTTTCTTTTTTGTAACTTAGTTCTTTTTTAGCTCAAACAGCCCCATTGTTTCCTATGGGGGAATCGTGCACGAGCACGTTTTTTAAGCTGGCCGCTTCCGTAAGCAACTCTGGTATCGAGAGTTGAAGTTGCGTTAAATATGCTCTACGCTCCTTTTTTGGAGCCTAACGCAGCCATTCTGTGGACTCTCAATACCAGAGATATTTTAAAGGTGCGGCCAGAAAAAAGCCAGCGTTAGCTACGCGGGTCGTTACCGACAAAACTCTAAATCTAGCCGCAAGTGTTTATAAAAAAGATTTGTATTCTGGATACGGATTTGCTTAAGAGAACTGGGGTTTCTGAATGGTTTATTATTAGACCAAGAACTGCTGGCTCCTTCCTTGGGTACTCAATTTCCTGTCTCATTATCCATTCATTTATGAGACTTACAAGTGTTTGCACTGATGGCTTGGTTAGTAAATCCTTGATCTTCAAGTATATAAGTTGTTAAAATAAAGTAGTTTCTACTTTTCTGAGGTCCCATCAACCTATAAAATCAAAGACTTATTAAAGGATTTGGGACACTATTGTCAAATGTTACATATACATGTATAGACATTTCCTTTGGAAATATGTATCTCTTTCCCAGATTCTGTATTTCCTTGTGTGACTGTGAGTCAGTTTTCCCAGCAGAAGATTGACTTTCATTCTAAATTTGGCTTGAAACTTGAAAGGGAAGCTTTCTATTTTTATCATTGGTATATAAGATAGGGTAGCAGATATCTGTACCTTAATTTTAAATGATTGCTTCAATTACTCACTGTCACAAAGTTAAAATTACCTGGAGGTTTATAACTGAATTATAATGTCTAATCTTGCTTAAAGTCATCTAAAATCCTAAATCTGTAAACTCAACAAAACTTGGCTTTTACCACTTATTTTATTCTTCCTGTTTCCATAACACAAGCACAAAAAATAGTTGTTATTGGATGGTATCCATATTTTTTGTTTGAGCCATATTAAGTGAAGTTATTACATATATTAAATAGTTTGTCTGATCCTCTGTTTAAATCATTATTTTACAAGTGTGGGATTAGAGTTTCACTTTGAGTTTTGGAGGTAAATGATAGTTTAAACAGAAAGGGACTCTAAACATCTTGCAGCTGCATTTTAATCTATTAAAGAGTTTCTTATTTTCTTGTCTGAGATTTTATTCGTTTTTTCCCATTAAAATATTCAAAACTGGACTACAAGCTTTGGAAAGCAAGACAGTGTCCACCCTATTTTGGAAGAAACCAAAATCCAATTTTAGGACAAACAAGAAAACAAGCAAGAAATTAAAACCATACTTTTTTTTTTTTTTAACATTTGTTTCATTTTTTTACTTTGGATTTCAACATAAAGATTGAAATAGCTTTCTATCCATTGTCACAATGGTCATTAAACGATTTCCCGTTTTAGGCAGGTTTTATGACTATATGGTATTATTGTAATAACTGCAGTGCTAAAGAAAGTAATGTACTGTGTACCATAATATTAAAGTGCAGTTGTCTAACAATCAGTGACTGGAACTGGTGAATACTTGAAATAAATGGAGTATTTTTTGGAAGTTTAAAAAAAGCTGTATTACTGATTACTATTAGTTAAATTTATAGCAAAATCACTTTACAAATATTTGATATTTGGCATGTAGTTAGATTTTATTGTACAATAAGTGTTTTGTATTTTTTTTTATATATATATATAACAGTTAGTTTTTCAGAAAGAAGGGGGGAAAAAAACAAACAATTTAATTTTAAGAAAAGACAAAGAAATTCTGGACATTGCGTCAAAAAAGAAATGTTCATGGACACTTGAAAATATAGTAAAAAAAGGAACCATATGGTAAACATGTGCAGGGAAGGAAATTTCGTTTTGGATGAAATTTTCTTTCTGAATATTCAGGGAAATTCGTTTCCCAGAAATAATATTTGTTGGCTGCACAATTCGGTTTTCATTTTGTTCAAAAATAAATGAAAATCATATTTTCTATAAACATTTAAATTTGTTTTCTTAAAACGAATGTAAATGTTTCAAAGCTACAGGTGAAAAGTTCACCTGTAGCTACAATACTTACAGTGGGGCAAAAAAGTATTTAGTCAGCCAACAATTGTGCAAGTTCTCCCACTTAAGAAGATGAGAGAGGCCTGTAATTTTCATCATAGGTATACCTCAACTATGATAGACAAAATGTGGAAACAAATCCAGACAATCACATTGTCTGATTTGGAAAGAATTTATTTGCAAATTAGGGTGGAAAATAAGTATTTGGTCAATATCAAAAGTTAATCTCAATACTTTGTTATATATCCTTTGTTAGCAATGGCAATGACAGAGGTCAAACATTTTCTGTAAGTCTTCACAAGGTTGTCACACACTGTTGCTGGTATGTTGGCCCATTCCTGCATGCAGATCTCCTCTAGAGCAGTGATGTTTTGGGGCTGTCACTGGGCAACACGGTCTTTCAACTCCCTCCAAAGGTTTTCTATGGGGTTAGGCCACTCCAGGACCTTGAAATGCTTCTTACGAAGCCACTCCTTCAATGCCCGGGCAGTGTGTTTGAGATCATTGTCATGCTGAAAGACCCAGCCACGTTTCATCTTCAATGCCCTGGCTGATGGAAGGTTTGCACTCAAAATCTCACGATACATGGCCCCATTCATTCTTTCATGTACACGGATCAGTCTTTGTGTTCCCTTTGCAGAGAAACAGCCCCAAAGCATGATGTTGCCACCCCCATGCTTCACAGTAGGTATGGTGTTCTTTGGTTGCAACTCAGCATTCTCTCTCCTCCAAACACGACAAGTTGTGTTTCTACTGAACAGTTCTACTTTGGTTTCATCTGACCATATGACATTCTCCCAATCCCCTTCTGGATAATCCAAATGCTCTCTAGGCCCGGACATGTACTGGCTTAAGCAGGGGGACATGTCTGGCACTGCAGGATCTGAGTCCCTGGCGGCGTAGTGTGTTACTGATGGTAGCCTTTGTTACGTTGGTCCCAGCTCTCTGCAGGTCATTCACTAGGTCCCCCCGTGTGGTTCTGGGATGTTTGCTCTTCATTCTTGTGATCATTTTGACCCCACAGGGTGAGATCTTGCGTGGAGCCCCAGATCGAGGGAGATTATCAGTGATCTTGTATGTCTTCCATTTTCTAATTATTGCTCCCACAGTTGATTTCTTTACACCAAGCTGCTTGCCTATTGCAGATTCAGTCTTCCCAGCCTGGTACAGGTCTACAATTTTGTTTCTGGTGTCCTTCGACAGCTCTTTGGTCTTCACCATAGTGGAGTTTGGAGTGTGACTGTTTGAGGTTGTGAACAGGTGTCTTTTATACTGATAACAAGTTCAAACAGGTGCCATTAATACAGGTAATGACAGAGGAGCCTCTTAAAGAAGAAGATAAAGGTCTGTGAGAGCCAGAAATCTTGCTTGTTTGTAGGTGACCAAATACTTATTTTCCACCATAATATGCAAATAAATTCTTTCCAAATGAGACAATGTGATTGTCTGGATTTGTTTCCACATTTTGTCTCTCATAGTAGAGGTATACCTATGATGAAAATTACAGGCCTCTCTCATCTTCTTAAGTGGGAGAACTTGCACAATTGGTGGCTGACTAAATACTTTTTTGCCCCACTGTACCTTAATGGTATGGGGATCAGGTTAAGGTAAGTATTAACTGCGTAAAATAAAAATAAAGGAAACAAATGAATACAGACGATTTTCAACTGAATTCTTTCATTTTCTTTGTTTTCGTTGGTGCATTCATTCAGATTTTTGTTTTATTAAAACAAAACGGAAGCTTGATGTTCGTGATAAATGAGCATTTATCAAAAACAAATGCACATCACAAGGTTATGGAACCTCTCTGCTTTTAGAAGCTTACTCAGCAATATTTAAATGTTATGAACTTATTGATCTAATTTGAATCAGACAGTGTAACGTTAAATAGGTCTCCGCTATAGAAGAGAACCTTTTGAGCTTAGCCTGTTGTTGTTCTACTCAGATTAATATTAACTGTGGCCTCCAATATAGTAGAGGCTTTTTTAGGGGCTCGCATTTATTGTTCTCATGGAGAGATGCTTAATATTGTTGGGTCATATAGTGATTCACATTGTTGAACATTACAGGTCTTATAGCAATAGAAATAACCTTCCCGGTAGTTACCTGATACAGGTGTAAGGGTAAATAAGTGGTAATTTAATCCATTGTTATTTACAAAATATACAGCTAAAGACTTTATTTATTTAATACTATATATTGCACCCACGATTAGCAAATATCTTTATAGATATGGGTTCCCTTTAAGAAGTTCTTTGAACATATATAAGTGTGGCAACATTTGAATTTAAAACTCAACACATATTGCAACAATTATTGAGTCAAAACTGAGTTACATTTATGCTTATGTGATCTGTTTGTGAAATTACTTGGACAGACCGATATTAGAATAATTATTTTTTATCCCTTATCTTTTGCTCAAGACAACTATTAGGTTTTTTGTTTTAGGCTATAACTCAAATAAGATAAATTATCACGTAACTGTCTGTAGTACAAAGGCTATTGCTACCATCAGTTAATACTTTATTAAAGGGATATACAACATATATTCTGAATGGTTGTAAATATAAAACGATCAACTATGTGCATTTTGTATAAACAATTATCTACCTGAGTTTAAGCTAGTTTTAAACAGTGTGTGTGTGTGCGTGAGTACTAGTCCAGTCAGACTCATATTTTTTCTCCAATAAAGTTATTTTGTATAAGTGTGTATGCCTGTGATAATCTGTATCTTTTCACTGATCCTTCTGTTTGTCTGACTACATACAATTTAATGTTTTTTTTGTAATGAACTGTTTCAGAGACAGGCAGCCTTTTCTATTTGCATTGTAAATTTCTTTGCATGCTTTTATACATTCCTGTGTATATTACTGTCCTATGCTCTGTAATTTAAGGGTTAAAATTGATAAGAAATATTAATATTTAATAAACTCCTTAAATTCTGATTCATTGACCCATAACATTTTCCCTCACCTCTGTTGCTTTAATCTAAGAAATTAGCATATGAACCTCCTAGGTTTAGCTTTCAACTAAGAATACCAAGAGAACAAAGCAAAATTGGTGATAAAAGTAAATTGCAAAGTTGTTTAAAATTGCATGCCCTATTTGAATCATGAAAGTTTTTCTTGGACTTGACTGTCCCTTTAAAGAGTTGAGAATACATCAATTCAGCTCAAACCTAACAAGGCATGATACCAAGGCAAACAGTTCAGCCATTACTAGTACAGCATTACCAGTAATATCAGTTTTCTTATAGCTATCAATTCCACACTGGAAAAGTAGGATATTACTATCATAGATAGATTATCATCTACAACCTAGGCAATAGTTGCCAGTAACGTTATTGTAAACGCTTTTCAAAATTATGTACAAAGTGTTAGACTCCATCACTACTTTGCTATAAGAGTTATTCCATAACATCATAACATATTTTAGCCAGTCAAAGTTTGCTGTCAGCCATTAGCCTACTATATACCTCTTGTTAGCATAACAACAGATCTTACATTCTAACACTTATTATTTGTGAAGATATTTAGACCAACCTATTTATCAACTCATAAGGCTTTTGTTAAAGTGACAAAGTGAACATTTTTCATAACTGCCCTATTTAGTATCATTGTTTATTGATGCAAGGCTCTCTGAGTGCAAGTACCTTACTAAGTGTAAAAAACTAAAACATTTCTAAGAATACATTTATTATTATATGCTTACCATTTGCCCAAGGGCAAGACACTAAATGCTACACTCTGGTACTACTCACAACCATTCTCCTTTTTCAAAAGTGACATACAAGCACTAATCAATTACATATGCGACTTCAAGCATATGCAGAGACAAACACAAGTGTGTGTTTTTAAAAGTTTTTCCCTTATATTTTATTTTATCCTTTATTAAAAGTTATGTTTTATTAAAAATTATTTTTCCTCCCTTACTATTAGGGACTGACTGTTGTCCAAATACCCATTACAACTTAAATGTTGATAAAACATTAGTTACTTATGATTCTAGAGTGCTAAACGTGTATATTTTATTAATGGGTTCTTTAACCACTTTTGCTCTCCAATTTGAATCTTATACACAGCACCACTACTCTGTATAGTTTATTCCTATAATAGAATAACATCTATATCAAGAGATATCAGGAGTCTTTATACAATTAAAGTAGTGCCATTGGTCCCCCTCCATACAATATGTACACATATTTAGACATATATAGAAGTGCATTAGAGAACTTTGCAGTTAAGTAGATGAAAACATGAAAAAACATATTTATGCAATATTAATTTTTTAACAAGTGTTATACTGTGTCTTTATTGTAATCATTATACATTCCAATGTTCTGCACATAGCAGAATATGTTCTTAGTATTTTTAAAGAGATATACTGTATATATCTTATATCGATACCTATATTTTAACATGTATTTATATATATATATAGTAACAAAATACCATCAGATATATGTAGAAATATGTATTTATGAATAAATAGAACATATTCTTCTATGTGAAGAACATTGATTCATATTTTCATGTTGGTTAGCGCACATTAGAATACATGGTCGGGTTAGTGCATTTGTGAATATGAGATCTGATTAGCGCATATGAGAATATGAGATCGTGTTAGTGCATATGTGAATATGCAATTCGTTTAACGCAAATTAGAATATAAGATTGGGTTAGCACACGAGTAGAATTTTTTCCACTCTTTTTTCTCGATTGACTTCTATGGGGGAATAGGTTATCGCAGGTGCGATATTCTATGCACTAGAGTTAAGCTTTTGGCACATGTCGCAATTAGCGCTCTAGCGTAAGCACTAATAGCGCTCTTCTCATAATCTGGCCCACAAATATGCTATCTAGCTTCCTTAGTTCTTATAGCATTCTCCCTCCCCAAAAAATTAAAAATTCAGGGGAAATTTCCCTCATTACTATCCACTATTGTAAATGGCTACCACTTTTTCTTACCACTTTGATTGTATATAACAAGTTTTAAACAAATTATTGGTGAGCTCTGAGCCAAAAGTCCCCAGAACTGAAATTTTACAGCTGTAATTCTACAGAAAAAAAAAAAACGAATACAATATTTAACTCAATACTAGTCTAGGTTTGATTTCTCCATTGATCTATTGCTATAAATGGTGTCCACGGCTCCCAAATCTCAAATTATTCTTCAAGTTTTTCTACCAAAACTGATGAAGACTAGCCATTTCATGATAATATCCTATCTTATTTTTTATTACTTTAAAGGATAGTACTATAGTTCTCCAGTATTTGTTAATGCAAGCTCAAACCGCTGTGCATATTATGAAAACTACTTAATTTGCAGGTTGATGTAACAAAGCATGCACAGGGGTAAGCTGAATATCCCTTTCCAGAATACAGCTTAACAATGTGGATGTCTCTTTCCATAAATGTTGGACTTGTTTACAGTCTCACCACATGTGTATATTTGTTCCTTTGTCTCTACACCATCTAAAGCAAGATATCTCTCTTGCTCCTCTTTTAGAAAATATCATAGTAGGATTGGGATGCAATTGCAAGGCTTAATTTAAATAATTTTCTTGAAAATTGGCACTATAAGAAAAGAATGTCCCCGGCTCAATAATGAAGTCCATTTTTTCAAGGACAAATAGGAGCTGTTAAACAGAGGGTTTTAGATAATTAAAGTAAGGATAAAGCCTTGATATTGTTTTTTTAGTCCTAGTCTTTATAAACATTTTTTTATACCACACCTTACCCCCTTTTAAAACTTAATTAATCCTAGAGCGTAGTTGAAAATAGTGATGCCAACTGTTAGACAGGGATTCTCCCGGTAGTATTTTTTAAAAGTCAACATCTGTTGCTCTCCCATCTCATCAGCTCTCCCAGGGTTCTTGAAATCACGGATCTGGTTCCATTACTAGGTTGCAACACCATGTTATGACTTGTGTGTGTGTATTATATGAGTGTGTGCGGTGTGTTTGTGTTATATGAGAGTGTGCGGTGTGTATGTGTGTTATATGAAGGTGTCTGTGTTTGTTATATTAGAGTGTGTGTGATGTAAGAGTGTGAGTGTTATTATCTTTTAACACACATTCAAGTTTGACTACAATTAGGAATAAAGAACACACACATTTTACTCACTTTTGCCTAAAATTGCAGCTATATTGTTGAATATTACTTCAGGAATGTTCAGACCAAGCATAAAGATAAGGCATGAAGGTATGTAGTATTATGGCACTGGTTCTTTGGATAAAAGTTTGAAGAACCCTGAGCTATGCTAAAAGCCTTTATTTGCCCACTTAGCTTTGGTACTAGAATTTATATAAATATAACTAAAGGAGTTGCCTCAAATCATTCTTAAAAAGGAGCATTTATGGCCTACTGAATCACAAATCTTCAAATAGTGAGTGATCACTACTAAAGGTCTCCAGGCCATGGATATGTGAACCGAGTCTGATCACAGTAATCTATAAATCAGATGAACCATGACCATATCCGCTTCTAATTTCACTAAATTCATGTGATTATCTACATTATTCCAGAGAGAAGTTTGTGTCAAATTTGCTGCATATTAGTATGATACCAAATATGGTACTCCCATTTCCCCCCCCCCCAATGTTTTTAGCATCATTTGTCTATGCACCCTTGGTCTTCTCTAATATATGAATGCTAAAATCTCTTTTTGAAAAGTCTTCAGCTCAGTTAGTTTTATTGGAATTGGTAGGGACCTAAATAAGTAAAGAAGCTTTGGAAGAATAGATATTTTGGCTACCATTATGCGGCCAAGAAAGGAAAATGTATATTTAGACCATTTAAGCATTTCCTTTTTTAGATGCGTTAATAATGGCTTATAATTGAGGGTATATAAGGATTTGATATTAAACAACAAATATACAGTATGCCTAAATATTTAATGGCTTTTTTTGGCACAATAAAAATTAAAATTCAATTACAATAATTTTTTTGTATGGCCTCGCAGACCTACTGCTAAAGTGTCACATTTATCATTACTACTTTTATACCCCAATAAGGCACTAAAATTGGAAATTATTCAGAAGATTACCAGTAAAGAGGGCATTGGTTTTGTCACCTTTAGTATAATGTCATCAGCAAATACTTAAATTTTATGATCTTTTTTATTAACCGTTATACCTGATATATTAGTATTACTTCAATACAAAGAGCAAAAATTAAAGGGGAAAGAGGGCGCCTCTTCCTAGTGCCATTGCAAATAAATAAATGCTGTTGAGCTAGAAAAAAATATCTTAGATGGCCTTCAAAAAATTACCAGACAGGCCCACTGCTTTCATTATTTCCATCATATAGGCCCAGTCAACCCTATTGAATGATTTCTCTACATCCAATTATAGAAACAGAGAAGGGATTCCCTTCATTTAAGCAAAATTAACTAGACAATAATTCTTCTGATGTTATCTGGGGCTTCTCTTTTCTTTATGAATCCAACATGATCTGGCTTTACTACATGCTCTAAAATGGATTTAGACAAGAGGCTAAAGGGCCCCATTTAACAAGGTATAGAAAGACAAGGTTCACAATTGCAAACCGCCTGCTCTTAGCAGGCGGACAGACATTGCCGCAATTCAACCTGATCGAGTACGATCGGGTTGATTGCTACCCCCTGCTGGTGGCCGATTGGCCGCGATTCTGCATGGGGCGGCGTTGCACCAGCAGCTCTTGTGAGCTGCTGGTGCAATGCTGAATACGGAGAGCGTATTGCTCTCCGTATTCAGCGAGGTCTGGCAGGCCTGATTCGCACTGTCGGATCAGGTCCGCCAGACTTTGATAAATAGAGGCCAATGAATGGTATTAGCAATTCTGAATTTTTTTTAATTTTTATATTAATGAGCAGTGGTTGCAGAGTTGTTAATGTTTACAGTAATTTGCGTTGATATATTTCAAACATGCTCAGTAAAAGCAAGCAACTGAAAATTCTGTGAAGACATGCTCGGCAGCAGCATTTAGCAGTTTGTGGTCAAATATATGCATGGTGCTGTAAACTGGGGGGTATGGAGAGCCTACACTGTTTTCCTGTAGCATGTATACATTTAGGATAAAAACTGTACAAGCGTACTACACAAATATTACTATATATATATATATATATATATATATATTGGTGGTTCAAAGTGAACAGAGGCACTCTCCGGTTTAGTGAGAAAATTGGTGCTTTTATTCTTATCACATCAGAATAAACGTTTTCGGGCTGCAATGCCCGTCATCAGACTCCTGTGATTACAAACAGTGTAAGGTTGTTAATACCTGACAGGGGCCTAAATAGCCCACAAGCTGCCCTGGACACCACCGGCCCCTCCGCTGCCGCACCGGATAACCGGAAGTGACACATAAGCATTATAAGAATAAAAGTAGCTATTTTCTCACTAAACCGGAGAGTGCCTCTGTTCACTTTGAACCACCAATACATGTTTAAAACTTTGGGAGCACCCCGACGCTGATACCTAATAGTGAGTGCTGGTACCATTGGATCGATATATATATATATATATGTGTGTGTGTGTGTGTATGTGTGTGTTTGTGTGTTTATATATATATGTGTGTGTGTGTGTGTATATATATATATATATATATATATATATATATATATATATATATATATATATATACATACATACAATGTAATAGGTACACTATTTTACTTACCACCTTGCTAAATTTTAAGCCTATACTCAAATAAAATTAGCTAAAACAAAAATATATTCAAAGTTTCTTATACAAATTATAAGTAAATCAATTTAAGTATTCAATGAATGAGTACTGGATAGTTTAAGTAACATTTATTTATAAATAACAGAACGTGTTATAATATTGCAAAATTTTACAATGCCCCCACCTGGCTACTTCATAATCACCCAGATTAAAAAGTATATTTATATAACTTTAGCTTTCTAATTATTTAAAAGCCCTAGAATATTCCTTTGAGAGACTGTCAAAATGCTGCTAAATCATCAAATGTTGATGGTTGTCTAATTCCTCAAGCAATTAAACAAGTTATGATCACAGGAAAACAGGGAAGAAATTTTGCATCATTTTTATGAAAGGTCACAAGTCATAAACGAGAAATATATACTTTATTAGCTTGAAGCATTATTTAACCCTATATAGCATTTCTAGATGATTGTCAGAAATAGATTATTTAATCTAAAAAAATAACTTATTAGCTTTATCAGCTGAATAATAAAATCAATGTGTCTGGCAGACTAAGCAGTGGTGAGTTTTTGTGTTATTTGTACCTATGCGCAGCATCAGGGCCGCCACTAGAAATTTTGGGGCCCCTGACTTAACCATTAATCAGGGCCCCCCTCCTTTGACATGTGCAATTTTTGACCAAGTGACTAAAACGTATATGCACTTTATTCTTAAGTGTCTATTTGGAAATGTTGTAAAGTTAGTAACATACACTGAAACAAACACACACACTCACACATAAGGATTCACATATAGACACTCTAGCAGACAGGCAAAGAAACTCAGACACAGACACCCAAACAGACACTTAGCACTTGTTTACATTGACCTTACAAGTAATGAGGTAAACTACAGTTTTGTAAAAAAAAAAAAGGAGATTTAGGAAACAAAATATGGAGTTCTGATTATCTTTTTGTAAAGGAAGATGCCAACTAAATGATGACAACAGCATGCAGTGGCTGAAAGGAAGGGCCCTGAACTGCCTAAAAAATAATTTAAAGGTTAAATGGTAGATTGGTGACTTCCGGAAAGGTCTCATTAGTCTCAAAGTCTGTAGAAAGATGTGAATAATCAGTAGTAAGGTCAAAATGTCCTTAAAAGGAACAGACAATGGACACACACACAAACTCAAACTTGCACATACACCCAATGAAACACCAACAGAGACAGCCTCAGAAAACACACAAAGACATACACACACACACCCAGAGACACCCACAGAAAACTCACAAAGACATACACACACAGACAACCACAGAAAACACAGAAAGACATAAATACACACACCCTCACTGAGACATCCACAGAAAACACACAAAGACATACACACACCCTCACAGAGACACCCACAGAAAATACACACCCTCACAGAGACATCAACAGAAAACACAGGCATACATACACACATACACACCCTCATAGAGACATCCACAGAAAACACAGACATATACACCCACCCTCACAGAGGCATCCAGAGAAAATACACAAAGACAAACACACGCCTACCCTCACAGAGACACCCATAGAAAAAGCTCAAAGACATATGCACACACCTTCACAGACATCCACAGAAAATGCACAAAGACATACACACCCACCCTCACAGAGATACCAACAGAAAAAAATACATACACACTCATAGAGACACAAACCAAAGCACAAAGACATAAACACAGAATCCAACAGAAACACTCACAGGAAGAAACATTTATGCACCTTGCATCCCCTAAAGCAACAGTGTGTGACATGCATGATAAATAAAAATGCAGAAATTAAGAGATCACTTTTTAAAGAATCAAATTTGTAAATGTGCAAACAAAAATAATTCTGTGAATTCAAAATTATACATTAATGATCTGGGTAGATGGCTAGATGAAGAAAAATACTTTTAAAAGGTTGACATATGTTTGTTTGATATTTTCCCCAACCAAGAGCACCACTTCAAATATAGTGTACAAATGTTCCCATCTGTCAGCTGTACTTGTGGATTTTGAAAATGCTGTACTCTATATGGTCTTGGTGGAACCATAAGCTGTGGTACTCATACCATTAGATCTGGTTAAATGCAGGATTTAAGCTTGTTGGTATGCATTTCAAAATTAAGTCAGCTGTAGTGTAAACTGAACAGTTTTAAATTAACCTGTCTCATTTCCAATACTGAGCAATCTTAGTCTGAGAGTATAACATGTTATGCAGATGTAAAAATCTTAGATAAAATGCCTCCTTGTATCTGGAAAGTCCTTGCATAAAGGGTCAGTAAACTGGAATGTAATATATATAATTTGTGTATTGAGGAGGAAACATTCCTGCATGGTTTTAAATATAGAATTTCTACAGCATTGTCAAATAATCATAAATACACTGCTGCTAAAAACAATTTGTTTTTATGGACCCCTGGCCCCACCATACAACTACTACCACACTGGAGTTACAATCTTAAATTGCACAAAGAAATAAAAAACATTTGCTAAGTAATTCTTACCTCCTCTGCAAAGGAAAGTGATCAGCCGTCTAACTCAGGCACACACTGTACAAACAAAGTGCCAAGTCTGTCTCACGCTGTGCAAAGTGGTTTAGTGCACACTCAGAAATCCTCTCAAATGCTAATACTTTACTCCTTGTAATAACATTTCCCATGCTCAATTAGCACTCTGCTGTAGTACCCACTGGTGGCTGACAAAATGTAAAAAAAAAAAAATTTTTTTTTTTAGTTTTTGCCTCATGGGGCCCCCCTAGCCCATTGGGCCCCTGACAGGAGTCACCCCTGTCACCCCCTGATGGCGGCCCTGCGCAGCATTGAAAACACAAATTAATTACACTTATATTTTACTTCTCTCTGACTTATAATAATCACAGTATGCAAGAAATGTAATAAAAACTATGTTTAATGATTGTTCGAATGGTGTATGCTTGGACTACATTTGGATTCTGTTGCTATTTTAGAGCAATTTCAGACCAACTAAAAAAGTTATATATTGCTGAGAGTACAATCTAGTATAGTATCTCTGTGCATACAAAAGTGCTCCAAAAACTCTAATAATAAAAAGCAAAATTATAATTACATAAAAACAGTTATGCAACAAACCATTTTAACTTAGATCCTCATATAATTTTCATAACGTTCACATGCATAAGGGCCAAAAAGTGTATCTAGTATTTTAACTAATACAGCAAAATCTATGTGTAGAATAGGCTATAATAATGGTTTGGTCTTATAGATTGTATCAGTCAGGTCAGAAAGTATCTGGACAAACACTGCATTAGAGTAAAAATATAATAATGTAGTCAAAAAGACATTTTATAGTTGCTCTTATCTGCCTTCTTTTAACAGTCTGCCAGCTTGTTACACAGTCTGATCATGTCTTCTAATGAAAATACCCTTTGGCACCCACATTTTTGTCTCAGTTGATGCTTCTGTTCTGTTTTTGTGGACTGGAGCCAATATGTAAATTACTAGTGCTTTATATTATGCATTTAAAGATGTGCAACATATTATGAAGTGCTTTAGAATGAAAGGGAATGATAAATAGAAACAAGACAGAGATAGGCTTAGTTAGACAGAAGGATTAAAGAGATTAAGGGTATTTCCTCAATATCTTTACCATAGAAAATGTGCTAAAGTTTAGCAAGCTATGAGATATGAAGTATCATATAATGTTGAATTTAATAACCATGTACCTGAAAAAATGTTTAGGATATAACGCATTTCTTTAGAATAGTGTGAAACTATTGATGTGCCAGTCTATGCACTGACATCACAAAAATCACAAAAACAAACGTTAAACTGTTCATTCCTGTGGTGATATTAATATGAAGCCAGAGATACTCAATGGTTCCTACTCACACTTTGTACTTTTTCAATGTAATTTTCTGGCTGCAGACTAAGAGCCTAAGATCATCTCATAGTATGGGATGTGCAATACAAATGTACATAAAAGTTGTGTTGCAATACTCTTTAGTTGTCAGATACTATGGGCCTGAAAATGGCTCCCATGATCCGAGTCTCTTTCCCTAGTCCATCAGTTGTATTGAAAGGGGAATATATCTCTGAGTTGCACATATCTTGTGGCACAATTATCTTGGGCTCAGCTTGCCAGTGTTATCACCACCATGAAGCTGCCCAAAAAGATTCTCCATCTTACATAAATAGTTATCTGTACTAAAGCTTCAGGTAAAACTTTTGTGTTTGGGTGCATCTCAGGGTCTGCTAGTGATGAACCATTTGATGCCACATTGTCTGCAGTAACTGGTGACATGAGGTCTGGCAGAGCATAAATCACTCTGTAATGTATTCTCCAGAAGGCCTTGTGCTTGATGTAAAAGTGAAGGTGACTTAGTACTCTGTATCTGCTAACTACTGAATGCTTTGCTCCAGTTTATCAAATATGCACTGAGACATTAAAATAGAAATCAAGTCTGGCTTAAATTGTCACCTTTCTTTGACATTGTTTAGGTTGTCAAGTCATAAGAAGAAGAAAAGTAGACACGTAAATGAAAAAAATATTTCAATGAATTTAATGGGAGACCCTTCCCTGGGTAATAGAGTTTGAGGGAAGAAACTGGTTCTGGCTGTAGGTCATCCATAAAACTATCCATCAAAAGGCACGTCAGGCTTTTTAAAGGGACAATAAAATGCTAGGTATAACTACAGAAGCACAATAATATAATTTTTCTTCTTGTGCCTGCAGCTCTCTTTAAAACCGTTCTCTTTTTTTAACCATTTACAAGTGCAATGTATCTTGACACTGGGCACCATCATTTTGGAATTTAAGATTTTTGTCACACGCTGTGACAAAAGTAGTGTGCACTAACTGATCAGTTTAGAGTGCACAATACAGAGGGGGAGCTGTACATTTTTACAATGGGTACATTGCTTTTATTATTCCTGAGGCCATTTTTTATTTGTTAAACTTTTAAACTGTGTAAAAAAAAGTGCAAATCTGTAAAGTTTCTGTTTTCTGTTGTTTAATCTAACCCAAAATGCAAGGTGCAGCTGTCAAAAGTCAGTAACATCACTAATCTGTGAAGCACATTGCTTGTATCACAGGATGCAATAATATGAGCACTACAAGATGGCGGCACCCAGTATAAAGATATAGAGCTTTACTAACAGGCTTCTCTAAAGGGTTAAAATAAAAGAACAGCTTTAAAGAGAGCTGCAGGTACAGGAGGAAAAACAATAGCGTTGTGAGTAGTAACCATGTTACTTATGTTGTAACCATCCCGATCCAATCTTGTGGAATGTTAAACCTGTGCAGCGAGTTCTGGCGATCATGTCCTTCTGACCTTTGTTAAATAGAGCCCATAGACTTAGGGCTAGATTTACTACACCTCCCCCCCTCGTACAGACACAGGCAGACATTTTAACCTCTGTCTGCTAAGCAATACGACTGCGATCAATCACACGCGAGCAGGGGCTTTCAATCTTCCTGGTATAATGACCATTGCTTCTTAACACTCAATTGCAGGTGGGCACAAGGCAATCTGAAGCTACATTCATAACTTCTTAAAAGAAGGTCTTAATAAGTAAGTGCACGATTTCCCCATAGGAATCAACAGGGAGAGCAGGCTGAGAAAAAGTCTAACACCTGCAAAAAAGCAGCGTAAAACTCAGTAACACAGCCCTTTGATTCCTATTGGGAAATAAAATGTATGTCTACACCTAACACCCTAACATGAACCCCAAGTCTAAACACCCCTAATCTTACACTTATTAACCCTAATCTGCCACCCCGGAAATCACGGACACCTGCATTATATTTATTAACCCCTAATCTGCCGCTCCGGACACCCCCGCCACCTACATTATACTTATGAACCCCTAATCTGCTGCCCCTAACATTGCTGACACCTACATTATATTTATTAACCCCTAATTTGCTGCCACCAATGTCGCTGCAACCTACCTACACTTATTAACCCCTAATGTGCTGCCCCAACGTTGACGCCACTATAATACACATATTAACCCCTAAACCGCCGCAATCCCACCTCGCAAACATTAGTTAAATATTATTACCCCTAATCTGCCGTCCCTAACATCGCCGCCACCTACCTACATTTATTAACCCCTAATCTGCCGCCCCCAATGTCACCGCCACTATACTAAATGTATTAACCCCTAAACCTAAGTCTAACCCTAACCCTAACAGCCCCTAACTTAAATATAATTACAATAAATCTAAATAAAAAATCCTATCATTAACTAAATAATTCCTATTTAAAACTAAATACTTACCTATAAAATAAACCCTAAGCTAGCTACAATACAACTAATAGTTACATTGTAGCTAGCTTAGGGTTTATTTTTATTTTACAGGCAAGTTTGTATTTATTTTAACTAGGTACAATAGTTATTAACTATTTAATAACTACCTAGCTAAAATAAATACAAAAGTACCTGTAAAATATAACCTAACCTAAGTTACAATAACACCTAACACTACACTATAATTAAATAAATTAACTAAATTAACAACAATTAAAAAAATAAAATTAAATTAGCTAAAGTACAAAAAACAAACAAACACTAAATTACTGAAAATAATAAACAAATTACAAGATATTTAAACTGATTACACCTAATCTAATAGCCCTATCAAAATATAAAATGCCCCCCAAAATAAAAAAAAAACCCTAGCCTAAACTAAACTATCAATAGCCCTTAAAAGGGCCTTTTGCGGGGCATTTCCTCAAAGTAATCAGCTCTTTTACCTGTAAAAAAAATACAAACAACCCCTCCAACAGTAAAACCCAGCACCCACACAACCAACCCCCCAAATAAAATACTATCTAAAAAAAACCTAAGCTCCCCATTGCCCTGAAAAGGGCATTTGGATGGGCATTGCCCTTAAAAGGGCAGTTAGCTCTTTTGTGGCCCAAACCCTAATCTAAAAAATAAAACCCACCCAATACATCCTTAAAAAAACCTAACACTAACCCCCTGAAGATCGACTTACTGTTCTGAAGACCGGACATCCATCCTCAAGAAAGCGGCAGAAATATTCATCCAACCGGGTCGAAGTCCTCAACAAAGCCGGGAGAAGTCTTCATCCAAGCCGGGCGAAGTGGGACGGCATCTTCTATCTTCATCCACACGGAGCATCCTCTTCAAGCAAAGTCTTCTTACTGAATGACGGTTCCTTTAAGTGACATCATCCAAGATGGAGTCCCTTAGATTCCGATTGGCTGATAGAATTCATCAGCCAATCGGAATTAAGGTAGAAAAAAATCCTATTGGCTGATGCAATCAGCCAATAGGATTGACCTTGCATTCTATTGGCTGTTCGAATCAGCCAATAGAATGCAAGCTCAATCCTATTGGCTGATTGGATCAGCCAATAGGATTTTTTCTACCTTGATTCCGATTGGCTGATAGAATTCTATCAGCCAATCGGAATCTAAGGGACTCCATCTTGGATGACATCACTTAAATGAACCGTCATTCAGTAAGAAGACTTCGTTTGAAGAGGATGCTCCGCGTCAGATGTCTTGAAGATGGAGCCGCTCCACGTCAGATGGATGAAAATAGAAGATGCCGTCGGCTGAAGACTTCTGCCCGTCTGGAGGACCACTTCGCCCGGCTTGGATGAAGACTACTCCTGGCTTCGTTAAGGACTTCGGCCCGGTTGGATGAAGACTTCTGCCGCTTCCTTGAGGATGGATGTCCGCTCTTCAGAACAGTAAGTCAATCTTCAGGGGGTTAGTGTTAGGTTTTTTTAAGGGTCTATTGGGTGGGTTTTATTTTTTAGATTAGGGTTTGGGCCGCAAAAGAGCTAACTGCCCTTTTAAGGGCAATGCCCATCCAAATGCCCTTTTCAGGGCAATGGGGAGCTTAGGTTCTTTTTAGATAGTATTTTATTTGGGGGGTTGGTTGTGTGGGTGGTGGGTTTTACTGTTGGGGGGGGTTGTTTGTATTTTCTTTTACAGGTAAAAGAGCTGATTACTTTGGGGCAATACCCTGCAAAAGGCCCTTTTAAGGGCTATTGGTAGTTTAGTTTAATTAGGAAAGAGAGCGGCAGGCACTGCCAAAACCAAGCGGGCTCACACTAAAGTTTGAAAACCAAAAAATACTTTAATGTAAGTAATCTCAAAAGTATACAGATATGGCAAGACACAAGTACAGGGGGGTGAAAAAGTGTGACAAGAGAGGCCTGACGCGTTTCGCTCCCCCTAGTGGCGCTTAATCATAGGCTACAGCACTAGGTAAGAGATACCTATTTAAAGGGAAAACCATTAACCCTAGATGTGCAAGGAAATTTAAAAAAAAAACATTATAAATTGTTAAAAACATTGGCACACTTACAATGGGATCAATATACAAAATTGTATATATATATACAAGTTCTATAACACCAGCAAGCAACAAGGTTTGAACTTAGACTGCCTGAATTAATAAATGTTAATAAATGTTAATGTACAGAGAGGGGTTTTGTCTGAATTAATATACTGTAAGCTTGTAAACTGATATGGTCAATTTGCTAAATTTTAATAATGGAGATGAGAAATGAAAAAGGTATATATAGATAATAAACTATATTATATGTCAATCCAACAGAACTTAATTGTCTATTAGGTAATTTATATCACATTCTTTGTTCATTCCAAAGGGTTGACGTGTGTTTAGTTTTATTATCCAAAATATTTCCTTTTTATCTAATATATGTTGTCTATTACCTCCTCTAATAGGAATTCTGGCTATGTCTATAATCTGAACGGACATATCTGCCAAATGTGTGAAATGTAAACCATTAAAATGACCTGCTACTGCAGAGTCCTTACAATAATTTTTGACATCTCTCATATGTTCTCCAAACCTTGTTCTGACTTCACGTGAGGTTTTTCCCACGTATTGACATTTACAAATATTACAAGTCAGAAGGTAAATAACAAACTTAGTTTTGCAGTTAGCATAAAAATCTATAACATATTGTTTATGATCTACACTAGAGGAGAATTGAGTGCCTTTAATAAGGTTAGGGCAAGTATTGCAGTCCCTACTTCCACATTTGTGAACTCCCTTTCTAGATAGCCAATCCCCTGACGGGATAGTATCCAAGACCAAACTAGGAGAAAGTACCTTCCCCAATGTCTTGGGTTTTTTCGGGACATACCTGAAATTTTTTACCAGAGGTTTAAGGATGTCATCTCCCAATAATAAATGGGAATGTTTCTTTAAGATTTTAACCACAGCATTGTAATGCATTGAGTATTCTGTGGTAAAGATAATACTCTCATTAGTACCCAGTTTAGACTCATTTTTGTTGTTAATAGGTTTATTCTTATACTTTTTTACTGCCAGTCTCGATTGTTCAAGTTTTCTTGGGTTGTAACCTATCTTAATTAACCTCTCTTTCAATTCTAGAGACTGTGTTTCATATATAAGATCGCTTTTCGTATTCCTGCGTAGCCTAATAATAAACTGCCCTCTTGGTATAGCTTTCTTTACATGTTCTGGGTGCTGTGATGCCGCATGCAGAATGGTGTTTCCTGCTACTGGTTTCCTGTATGTTTGGGTCACAATTTGATTATCTATGATTTTCAATGTTAAATCCAAGTAGTTGATTTGCAACCCATTTAATTCACCTGTAAATTGCAAACCCATTAAGTTATCACTTAGATAAGACAGTAAATCATCCAAAACAACAGATTTCTTCTCATTGTTAACTATCATAAGCAAATCATCTATGTAACGAACAAAAAGAACTACTTCATCCATCCAAGGGTTATTACTTGAAAAAACATATGTTAATTCCCACCATGAAACATAAATATTGGCAAATGCCGGGGCAAATTTTGCCCCCATGGCGGTCCCCCTTATTTGTAAGTAGTACTCTTTATTGAACATAAAATAATTATGCGAGAGCAAAAATTGTAAAATTTCACATATGTAGTATCTTTCCTGATCACTCAAGTTTGTTTCTCTCTTTAAAAAATAGTCCACAGCACTAATACCTGAGTGCTGGGGTATGCTGGTATATAAAGAAACTATATCTGCAGTTATCCAACTATAGTTGGACTGCCATTGGATGGTGTCCAATGTTGTTAGCAAGTGAGAAGTGTCTCTTAAGTAGCTAAGTTGTCTTTGTGCAATGGGTTGTAGTATAGTGTCTACCCATTCTCCTAAAGGTTCCAGTAAAGACCCTATGCTGGACTGTCATTGGGCAGGGTCAGACTGATATGCTACAGGATATTTTTTCTCTGTGAAGGGGCATAGTGTGCTAAAAGAGTATGCACCCTGAGTGGCACACTATAATAAAATGAACAGGCACGGAAGTTTTTCCAGCTTTTGTTCTGTCTCAGCTGAGTGCATCTCTCTCTCTCTTTTTATTTATGCAAATTGCTCTTGGGTCTCCCTAAGAGTAAAAGGGGAAACCAGACGTGGACTCCTTGCACACATGCCCTTAGAGAGATGCGACTGTACCTCACTGACGAGGCCCACAGAAGGCCGAAACGATCGTCTGGGGTTGTTGTTTCTCTTGTTCAGAGAAGAATTGCCTGGTATTTCGGCGCTGGACTGTCATTGGGCAGGGTCAGACTGATATGCTACAGGATATTTTTTCTCTGTGAAGGGGCATAGTGTGCTAAAAGAGTATGCACCCTGAGTGGCACACTATAATAAAATGAACAGGCACGGAAGTTTTTCCAGCTTTTGTTCTGTCTCAGCTGAGTGCATCTCTCTCTCTCTTTTTATTTATGCAAATTGCTCTTGGGTCTCCCTAAGAGTAAAAGGGGAAACCAGACGTGGACTCCTTGCACACATGCCCTTAGAGAGATGCGACTGTACCTCACTGACGAGGCCCACAGAAGGCCGAAACGATCGTCTGGGGTTGTTGTTTCTCTTGTTCAGAGAAGAATTGCCTGGTATTTCGGCGCTGGACTGTCATTGGGCAGGGTCAGACTGATATGCTACAGGATATTTTTTTTCTCTGTGAAGGGGCATAGTGTGCTAAAAGAGTATGCACCCTGAGTGGCACACTATAATAAAATGAACAGGCACGGAAGTTTTTCCAGCTTTTGTTCTGTCTCAGCTGAGTGCATCTCTCTCTCTCTTTTTATTTATGCAAATTGCTCTTGGGTCTCCCTAAGAGTAAAAGGGGAAACCAGACGTGGACTCCTTGCACACATGCCCTTAGAGAGATGCGACTGTACCTCACTGACGAGGCCCACAGAAGGCCGAAACGATCGTCTGGGGTTGTTGTTTCTCTTGTTCAGAGAAGAATTGCCTGGTATTTCGGCGCTGGACTGTCATTGGGCAGGGTCAGACTGATATGCTACAGGATATTTTTTCTCTGTGAAGGGGCATAGTGTGCTAAAAGAGTATGCACCCTGAGTGGCACACTATAATAAAATGAACAGGCACGGAAGTTTTTCCAGCTTTTGTTCTGTCTCAGCTGAGTGCATCTCTCTCTCTCTTTTTATTTATGCAAATTGCTCTTGGGTCTCCCTAAGAGTAAAAGGGGAAACCAGACGTGGACTCCTTGCACACATGCCCTTAGAGAGATGCGACTGTACCTCACTGACGAGGCCCACAGAAGGCCGAAACGATCGTCTGGGGTTGTTGTTTCTCTTGTTCAGAGAAGAATTGCCTGGTATTTCGGCGCTGGACTGTCATTGGGCAGGGTCAGACTGATATGCTACAGGATATTTTTTCTCTGTGAAGGGGCATAGTGTGCTAAAAGAGTATGCACCCTGAGTGGCACACTATAATAAAATGAACAGGCACGGAAGTTTTTCCAGCTTTTGTTCTGTCTCAGCTGAGTGCATCTCTCTCTCTCTTTTTATTTATGCAAATTGCTCTTGGGTCTCCCTAAGAGTAAAAGGGGAAACCAGACGTGGACTCCTTGCACACATGCCCTTAGAGAGATGCGACTGTACCTCACTGACGAGGCCCACAGAAGGCCGAAACGATCGTCTGGGGTTGTTGTTTCTCTTGTTCAGAGAAGAATTGCCTGGTATTTCGGCGCTGGACTGTCATTGGGCAGGGTCAGACTGATATGCTACAGGATATTTTTTCTCTGTGAAGGGGCATAGTGTGCTAAAAGAGTATGCACCCTGAGTGGCACACTATAATAAAATGAACAGGCACGGAAGTTTTTCCAGCTTTTGTTCTGTCTCAGCTGAGTGCATCTCTCTCTCTCTTTTTATTTATGCAAATTGCTCTTGGGTCTCCCTAAGAGTAAAAGGGGAAACCAGACGTGGACTCCTTGCACACATGCCCTTAGAGAGATGCGACTGTACCTCACTGACGAGGCCCACAGAAGGCCGAAACGATCGTCTGGGGTTGTTGTTTCTCTTGTTCAGAGAAGAATTGCCTGGTATTTCGGCGCTGGACTGTCATTGGGCAGGGTCAGACTGATATGCTACAGGATATTTTTTCTCTGTGAAGGGGCATAGTGTGCTAAAAGAGTATGCACCCTGAGTGGCACACTATAATAAAATGAACAGGCACGGAAGTTTTTCCAGCTTTTGTTCTGTCTCAGCTGAGTGCATCTCTCTCTCTCTTTTTATTTATGCAAATTGCTCTTGGGTCTCCCTAAGAGTAAAAGGGGAAACCAGACGTGGACTCCTTGCACACATGCCCTTAGAGAGATGCGACTGTACCTCACTGACGAGGCCCACAGAAGGCCGAAACGATCGTCTGGGGTTGTTGTTTCTCTTGTTCAGAGAAGAATTGCCTGGTATTTCGGCGCTGGACTGTCATTGGGCAGGGTCAGACTGATATGCTACAGGATATTTTTTCTCTGTGAAGGGGCATAGTGTGCTAAAAGAGTATGCACCCTGAGTGGCACACTATAATAAAATGAACAGGCACGGAAGTTTTTCCAGCTTTTGTTCTGTCTCAGCTGAGTGCATCTCTCTCTCTCTTTTTATTTATGCAAATTGCTCTTGGGTCTCCCTAAGAGTAAAAGGGGAAACCAGACGTGGACTCCTTGCACACATGCCCTTAGAGAGATGCGACTGTACCTCACTGACGAGGCCCACAGAAGGCCGAAACGATCGTCTGGGGTTGTTGTTTCTCTTGTTCAGAGAAGAATTGCCTGGTATTTCGGCGCTGGACTGTCATTGGGCAGGGTCAGACTGATATGCTACAGGATATTTTTTCTCTGTGAAGGGGCATAGTGTGCTAAAAGAGTATGCACCCTGAGTGGCACACTATAATAAAATGAACAGGCACGGAAGTTTTTCCAGCTTTTGTTCTGTCTCAGCTGAGTGCATCTCTCTCTCTCTTTTTATTTATGCAAATTGCTCTTGGGTCTCCCTAAGAGTAAAAGGGGAAACCAGACGTGGACTCCTTGCACACATGCCCTTAGAGAGATGCGACTGTACCTCACTGACGAGGCCCACAGAAGGCCGAAACGATCGTCTGGGGTTGTTGTTTCTCTTGTTCAGAGAAGAATTGCCTGGTATTTCGGCGCTGGACTGTCATTGGGCAGGGTCAGACTGATATGCTACAGGATATTTTTTCTCTGTGAAGGGGCATAGTGTGCTAAAAGAGTATGCACCCTGAGTGGCACACTATAATAAAATGAACAGGCACGGAAGTTTTTCCAGCTTTTGTTCTGTCTCAGCTGAGTGCATCTCTCTCTCTCTTTTTATTTATGCAAATTGCTCTTGGGTCTCCCTAAGAGTAAAAGGGGAAACCAGACGTGGACTCCTTGCACACATGCCCTTAGAGAGATGCGACTGTACCTCACTGACGAGGCCCACAGAAGGCCGAAACGATCGTCTGGGGTTGTTGTTTCTCTTGTTCAGAGAAGAATTGCCTGGTATTTCGGCGCTGGACTGTCATTGGGCAGGGTCAGACTGATATGCTACAGGATATTTTTTCTCTGTGAAGGGGCATAGTGTGCTAAAAGAGTATGCACCCTGAGTGGCACACTATAATAAAATGAACAGGCACGGAAGTTTTTCCAGCTTTTGTTCTGTCTCAGCTGAGTGCATCTCTCTCTCTCTTTTTATTTATGCAAATTGCTCTTGGGTCTCCCTAAGAGTAAAAGGGGAAACCAGACGTGGACTCCTTGCACACATGCCCTTAGAGAGATGCGACTGTACCTCACTGACGAGGCCCACAGAAGGCCGAAACGATCGTCTGGGGTTGTTGTTTCTCTTGTTCAGAGAAGAATTGCCTGGTATTTCGGCGCTGGACTGTCATTGGGCAGGGTCAGACTGATATGCTACAGGATATTTTTTCTCTGTGAAGGGGCATAGTGTGCTAAAAGAGTATGCACCCTGAGTGGCACACTATAATAAAATGAACAGGCACGGAAGTTTTTCCAGCTTTTGTTCTGTCTCAGCTGAGTGCATCTCTCTCTCTCTTTTTATTTATGCAAATTGCTCTTGGGTCTCCCTAAGAGTAAAAGGGGAAACCAGACGTGGACTCCTTGCACACATGCCCTTAGAGAGATGCGACTGTACCTCACTGACGAGGCCCACAGAAGGCCGAAACGATCGTCTGGGGTTGTTGTTTCTCTTGTTCAGAGAAGAATTGCCTGGTATTTCGGCGCTGGACTGTCATTGGGCAGGGTCAGACTGATATGCTACAGGATATTTTTTCTCTGTGAAGGGGCATAGTGTGCTAAAAGAGTATGCACCCTGAGTGGCACACTATAATAAAATGAACAGGCACGGAAGTTTTTCCAGCTTTTGTTCTGTCTCAGCTGAGTGCATCTCTCTCTCTCTTTTTATTTATGCAAATTGCTCTTGGGTCTCCCTAAGAGTAAAAGGGGAAACCAGACGTGGACTCCTTGCACACATGCCCTTAGAGAGATGCGACTGTACCTCACTGACGAGGCCCACAGAAGGCCGAAACGATCGTCTGGGGTTGTTGTTTCTCTTGTTCAGAGAAGAATTGCCTGGTATTTCGGCGCTGGACTGTCATTGGGCAGGGTCAGACTGATATGCTACAGGATATTTTTTCTCTGTGAAGGGGCATAGTGTGCTAAAAGAGTATGCACCCTGAGTGGCACACTATAATAAAATGAACAGGCACGGAAGTTTTTCCAGCTTTTGTTCTGTCTCAGCTGAGTGCATCTCTCTCTCTCTTTTTGTCTATTACCTCCTCTAATAGGAATTCTGGCTATGTCTATAATCTGAACGGACATATCTGCCAAATGTGTGAAATGTAAACCATTAAAATGACCTGCTACTGCAGAGTCCTTACAATAATTTTTGACATCTCTCATATGTTCTCCAAACCTTGTTCTGACTTCACGTGAGGTTTTTCCCACGTATTGACATTTACAAATATTACAAGTCAGAAGGTAAATAACAAACTTAGTTTTGCAGTTAGCATAAAAATCTATAACATATTGTTTATGATCTACACTAGAGGAGAATTGAGTGCCTTTAATAAGGTTAGGGCAAGTATTGCAGTCCCTACTTCCACATTTGTGAACTCCCTTTCTAGATAGCCAATCCCCTGACGGGATAGTATCCAAGACCAAACTAGGAGAAAGTACCTTCCCCAATGTCTTGGGTTTTTTCGGGACATACCTGAAATTTTTTACCAGAGGTTTAAGGATGTCATCTCCCAATAATAAATGGGAATGTTTCTTTAAGATTTTAACCACAGCATTGTAATGCATTGAGTATTCTGTGGTAAAGATAATACTCTCATTAGTACCCAGTTTAGACTCATTTTTGTTGTTAATAGGTTTATTCTTATACTTTTTTACTGCCAGTCTCGATTGTTCAAGTTTTCTTGGGTTGTAACCTATCTTAATTAACCTCTCTTTCAATTCTAGAGACTGTGTTTCATATATAAGATCGCTTTTCGTATTCCTGCGTAGCCTAATAAACTGCCCTCTTGGTATAGCTTTCTTTACATGTTCTGGGTGCTGTGATGCCGCATGCAGAATGGTGTTTCCTGCTACTGGTTTCCTGTATGTTTGGGTCACAATTTGATTATCTATGATTTTCAATGTTAAATCCAAGTAGTTGATTTGCAACCCATTTAATTCACCTGTAAATTGCAAACCCATTAAGTTATCACTTAGATAAGACAGTAAATCATCCAAAACAACAGATTTCTTCTCATTGTTAACTATCATAAGCAAATCATCTATGTAACGAACAAAAAGAACTACTTCATCCATCCAAGGGTTATTACTTGAAAAAACATATGTTAATTCCCACCATGAAACATAAATATTGGCAAATGCCGGGGCAAATTTTGCCCCCATGGCGGTCCCCCTTATTTGTAAGTAGTACTCTTTATTGAACATAAAATAATTATGCGAGAGCAAAAATTGTAAAATTTCACATATGTAGTATCTTTCCTGATCACTCAAGTTTGTTTCTCTCTTTAAAAAATAGTCCACAGCACTAATACCTGAGTGCTGGGGTATGCTGGTATATAAAGAAACTATATCTGCAGTTATCCAACTATAGTTGGACTGCCATTGGATGGTGTCCAATGTTGTTAGCAAGTGAGAAGTGTCTCTTAAGTAGCTAAGTTGTCTTTGTGCAATGGGTTGTAGTATAGTGTCTACCCATTCTCCTAAAGGTTCCAGTAAAGACCCTATGCCTGCAATAATAGGCCTGCCCGGTGGATGTTGTATGTTCTTATGTATTTTGGGTACATGATGGAACAGGGGAGTAATTGGGTGTTCTGGAATTAATAAGTCTACATCCTCTTCTTTGAAAATGCCCAAGATAACTCCATCGGCAACAAGCTTAGCCATTTCTTTTTTAAAGGTATGTACTGGGTTGTATGGCAACAACCTATAGACACTATTATCTGAGAGCTGCCTCTGGGCCTCTTCAAAGTAGTATGATTTATCCATGACAACGATGCTGCCACCCTTATCCGAATTTCTAATGACAATGTCATCATTATTTTTCAAAGTATTGATAGCTGAACGCTCTGTGAATTTCAGATTCTGGGTGGCAGCATCGCCGCCTGTACTGGCATCAGCTTCAAGTTTAAGTATGTCCTCTTGGACTAATCTGTGGTAGGCATTGACCATAGGGCCCCTAAAGTTGATAGGATAAAACTTAGACCTATATTTGTTTGGTCTTTCTAGTTTTTCTGTTGAGCTCTCCTGGTCAGTGCCCCCCACATTGTATAACTCATTAAGTGTTGCTACAGAGCACGCATCTATAAATGGTAAATGTGGAGAAACTACATTAGATTTCGGAATAGGCAACTTTATATTATCCTGATTATCATTGGTATTAGACAAAGCAAAAAACCTTTTCAAAGACAGCTTTCGTATAAATTTGTTCACATCCAAAAGTGTATTAAAGCATGAAAGCCTATTAGTTGGAGCAAAGCCCAAACCTTTTGATAACACAGCAATTTCATTATCTTTCAACTGATGTTTTGAAATATTAATAACATTAAGTCCTTCTTCCGTGTATAGTGATGTTGGAATTATTGCTTCTGCCCCCTTTTCATCTTGATCTTTCTTTTTTCTTCCTTTACGCCATCTTCTTCTGTATTTTTTCCTTTTTCTGAACTTTTCTTTTTTGATAATCAGGATAATATAAAGTTGCCTATTCCGAAATCTAATGTAGTTTCTCCACATTTACCATTTATAGATGCGTGCTCTGTAGCAACACTTAATGAGTTATACAATGTGGGGGGCACTGACCAGGAGAGCTCAACAGAAAAACTAGAAAGACCAAACAAATATAGGTCTAAGTTTTATCCTATCAACTTTAGGGGCCCTATGGTCAATGCCTACCACAGATTAGTCCAAGAGGACATACTTAAACTTGAAGCTGATGCCAGTACAGGCGGCGATGCTGCCACCCAGAATCTGAAATTCACAGAGCGTTCAGCTATCAATACTTTGAAAAATAATGATGACATTGTCATTAGAAATTCGGATAAGGGTGGCAGCATCGTTGTCATGGATAAATCATACTACTTTGAAGAGGCCCAGAGGCAGCTCTCAGATAATAGTGTCTATAGGTTGTTGCCATACAACCCAGTACATACCTTTAAAAAAGAAATTGCTAAGCTTGTTGCCGATGGAGTTATCTTGGGCATTTTCAAAGAAGAGGATGTAGACTTATTAATTCCAGAACACCCAATTACTCCCCTGTTCCATCATGTACCCAAAATACATAAGAACATACAACATCCACCGGGCAGGCCTATTATTGCAGGCATAGGGTCTTTACTGGAACCTTTAGGAGAATGGGTAGACACTATACTACAACCCATTGCACAAAGACAACTTAGCTACTTAAGAGACACTTCTCACTTGCTAACAACATTGGACACCATCCAATGGCAGTCCAACTATAGTTGGATAACTGCAGATATAGTTTCTTTATATACCAGCATACCCCAGCACTCAGGTATTAGTGCTGTGGACTATTTTTTAAAGAGAGAAACAAACTTGAGTGATCAGGAAAGATACTACATATGTGAAATTTTACAATTTTTGCTCTCGCATAATTATTTTATGTTCAATAAAGAGTACTACTTACAAATAAGGGGGACCGCCATGGGGGCAAAATTTGCCCCGGCATTTGCCAATATTTATGTTTCATGGTGGGAATTAACATATGTTTTTTCAAGTAATAACCCTTGGATGGATGAAGTAGTTCTTTTTGTTCGTTACATAGATGATTTGCTTATGATAGTTAACAATGAGAAGAAATCTGTTGTTTTGGATGATTTACTGTCTTATCTAAGTGATAACTTAATGGGTTTGCAATTTACAGGTGAATTAAATGGGTTGCAAATCAACTACTTGGATTTAACATTGAAAATCATAGATAATCAAATTGTGACCCAAACATACAGGAAACCAGTAGCAGGAAACACCATTCTGCATGCGGCATCACAGCACCCAGAACATGTAAAGAAAGCTATACCAAGAGGGCAGTTTATTAGGCTACGCAGGAATACGAAAAGCGATCTTATATATGAAACACAGTCTCTAGAATTGAAAGAGAGGTTAATTAAGAGAGGTTACAACCCAAGAAAACTTGAACAATCGAGACTGGCAGTAAAAAAGTATAAGAATAAACCTATTAACAACAAAAATGAGTCTAAACTGGGTACTAATGAGAGTATTATCTTTACCACGGAATACTCAATGCATTACAATGCTGTGGTTAAAATCTTAAAGAAACATTCCCATTTATTATTGGGAGATGACATCCTTAAACCTCTGGTAAAAAATTTCAGGTATGTCCCGAAAAAACCCAAGACATTGGGGAAGGTACTTTCTCCTAGTTTGGTCTTGGATACTATCCCGTCAGGGGATTGGCTATCTAGAAAGGGAGTTCACAAATGTGGAAGTAGGGACTGCAATACTTGCCCTAACCTTATTAAAGGCACTCAATTCTCCTCTAGTGTAGATCATAAACAATATGTTATAGATTTTTATGCTAACTGCAAAACTAAGTTTGTTATTTACCTTCTGACTTGTAATATTTGTAAATGTCAATACGTGGGAAAAACCTCACGTGAAGTCAGAACAAGGTTTGGAGAACATATGAGAGATGTCAAAAATTATTGTAAGGACTCTGCAGTAGCAGGTCATTTTAATGGTTTACATTTCACACATTTGGCAGATATGTCCGTTCAGATTATAGACATAGCCAGAATTCCTATTAGAGGAGGTAATAGACAACATATATTAGATAAAAAGGAAATATTTTGGATAATAAAACTAAACACACGTCAACCCTTTGGAATGAACAAAGAATGTGATGTAAATTACCTAATAGACAATTAAGTTCTGTTGGATTGACATATAATATAGTTTATTATCTATATATACCTTTTTCATTTCTCATCTCCATTATTAAAATTAAGCAAATTGACCATATCAGTTTACAAGCTTACAGTATATTAATTCAGACAAAACCCCTCTCTGTACATTAACATTTATTAACATTTATTAATTCAGGCAGTCTAAGTTCAAACCTTGTTGCTTGCTGGTGTTATAGAACTTGTATATATATATATACAATTTTGTATATTGATCCCATTGTAAGTGTGCCAATGTTTTTAACAATTTATAATGTTTTTTTTTTTTAAATTTCCTTGCACATCTAGGGTTAATGGTTTTCCCTTTAAATAGGTATCTCTTACCTAGTGCTGTAGCCTATGATTAAGCGCCACTAGGGGGCGCGAAACGCGTCAGGCCTCTCTTGTCACACTTTTTCACCCCCCTGTACTTGTGTCTTGCCATATCTGTATACTTTTGAGATTACTTACATTAAAGTATTTTTTGGTTTTCAAACTTTAGTGTGAGCCCGCTTGGTTTTTGCAGTGCCTGCCGCTCTCTTTCCTAATTTTACCTTTTGGGCGATCCTGAGTCATATCGCAGGCTACGGCACTCTCTCAGCCTTTCTCATTGGAGGACTTCATGTAATTTTCACACTTGCCGGTTCCGGTTCCGGATGCAGCTACACCGCGCTCACCTTGGTTTCAGCGGGTAGTTTAGTTTAGGCTAGTGGGGTTTTTTTTGGGGGGGAGGCTTTTTTTATTTTGATAGGGCTATTAGATTAGGTGTAATTAGTTTAAATATCTTGTAATTTGTTTATTATTTTCTGTAATTTAGTGTTTGTTTGTTTTTGTACTTTAGCTAATTTAATTTATTTAATTGTTTTTAATTTAGTTAATTTAATTGTAGGGTTAGGTGTTATTGTAACTTAGGTTAGGTTTTATTTTACAGGTACTTTTGTCTTTATTTTAGCTAGGTAGTTATTAAATAGTTAATAACTATTTAATAACTATTCTACCTAGTTAAAATAAATACAAACTTGCCTGTAAAATAAATCCTAAGATAGCTACAATGTAACTATTAGTTATATTGTAGCTAGCTTAGGGTTTATTTTATAGGTAAGTATTCAGTTTTAAATAGGAATTATTTAGGTAATAATATTAATTTTATTTAGATTTTTTTAATTATATTTAAGTTAGGGGGTGTTAGAGTTAGGGTTAGACTTAGGTTTAGAGGTTAATACATTTAGTATAGTGGTGGCGGTGTTGAGGGCGGCAGATTATGGGTTAATAAATGTAGGTAGGTGGCGGCGATGTAAGGGACAGTAGATTAGGGGTTAATAATATTTAACTAGTGTTTGCGAGGCGGGAGTGCGGTGGTTTAGGGGTTAATATGTCTATTATAGTTGCGGCGATGTCTGGAGCAGCACATTAGGGGTTAAAAATTTTATTATAGTGTTTGCAAAGCGGGAGGGACTCGGTTTAGGGTTTAATAGGTAGTTTATGGGTGTTAGTGTACTTTTTATCACTTTAGTTATGAGTTTTATGCTACGGCATCGTACCATAAAACTCTTAACTACTGACTTTTAAATGCGTTAGGACTTTTGATGGGGTAGGGTGTACCGCTCACTTTTTGGCCTCCCAGGACAGACTCGTAATACTGGCACTATGGAAGTCCCATAGAAAAAAGACTTTATGAACTTTACTTCAGTCGTTTTGCGGTAAGGCCAAAGAAGTGTGCAGTGCCCCTAAACCTGCAAGACTCGTAATAGCAGCGGTAGTGAAAAAGCAGCATTAAGACCTGTTAAAACTGCTTTTTCAGCGTAATGCACAACTCGTAATCTAGCCGAGTATTTTTTCAGGATTTTTATTTCATTTAGGGTAAGGGGTCTTTCATCAGAACCAGACAGCCATATGTGTTGTCTCCCTAAAGCCTTTAATGAGTAATTTTACATCATGGCAGAAAATAGATGATCATGAAGGTAAGCCTGATTATTTACAATAAGAGAGAGAAATATATCGCACACCATGTGACACATCTCAGATATTTTGAATATACCTTAAACATTAAACTGTAATATATCTAATAAAAAGGAACATTTGAAAATGCATTAAAATGTGTGACATGATAATCTCCCTATAGGAATGAAAAATTCTACATATGATGTATTCAGTGCAAAGATTAACCTGCAAATAATATGCAGATATATTTGTTTTAATTATATTTGTTGTTTTTAGTATTGAATAAAAATGTGAAATGCTTTAGTCTCTATAAATGAATGGACAGCACTGTGCATAATGTTTCCCTAGGATTAAAGGATGATTATTTTACCTCCTCTGTTGAAGTCAGTTAGGGACAGATATTATAATGAGCTGGTAGAGTAACAGTCTCAGAGTGTTTAAAATGATTGTAAAGTTTAATGAATAAGTGTCCGGTATCTAAAAATACTCTTAAAAACAGGGGCACTTTAATTCATTAAACACTTCTTTTTTAAAATACCTTTGCAGATTGATGATGAATCCGGCTTCCTCCAATCGTAGCTGGACGCCAAAAGGGGAACACAACAATTGGAGAAAGCCGGATTTGTCATTGATTTGCTAAAGAAAGGAGGAGATGTGAGCGGAGGATCGCTGGTTTGTTTCTATAAAACAAAAGTAAGTATTCTAAAAAAGAAACGTCATTGTAAAGTTTAATGAATAAGAGTCCCCCTGTTTTTAAGAGTATTTTTAGATACTGGGCACTTATTCATTAAACTTTACAATCACTTTAATATTTCTTTAATAAAAAAAAAATACATTTATAGTTTGTTAAATATGGGACTGTAAAAATGCTGCATAAATCATAAAATACACCTTAAATGGTTATTATCTATGACGACTGTACAAAACATGCATCAAAAGTTTTCAGTGATTTTCAATAAAAGTCTGTTACTCTTTAGTTGGGGATTCTTTGTCAGTTTTTTTTTAAAACCAGAAATATGGAACCATTAATAGTTGTGTTTAGAGAAATCCAGCAATTGAGAGTTGCAGTTAAGTTGTTTATAAAATTATGAAAAAAGCATTATACTAATGCTCATTTGTAAAACAATGTTAATTAACATGTTTGTATAGTATAAACAAATCATTTGACAGGTGGTAATTGTATTCTAACCAAGCTAACTGTACAAAATATCTGGGTCATTTTCATTCTTTATGTTTACAGATAGGTAAATGTATGAAACTTCATGCATTAATTGTGTTATCTTAGGGTTTACATTAACCTTCGAGACATTTTTTTGGGCCAATGAAAAATCACTGCATCATTAATTATGCTGTAGTACCTTTTGCACACCTTTAACTCGATAGATTAATCCTTAGCCTTGTTACTGGAATTTGATAGAAATTAATAGGCAGACTGAAGCTACATAAAAACCATGATTTTTTTGTTTTACCTATGTATATATATATATATATTCTGTAGAGATAAGTGCACTCCCACTAACAAACTTCATATGCCAGGGTGCTAGGAGTGGTAAATAGAGCTAATAGACGAAGCACTCTCTGGTCCTATCAAGTGTGTAATTCAATTTTATTACAGTGATGTTTCAGGGTATTCACCCCTTCATCAGAATGCCCCCAACGTCACTGTAATAAAATTGTGTTATACACTTGATAAGACTAGAGAGTGCTTCGTCTATTAGCTCTCTCTCTCTCTCTCTCTCTCTCTCTCTCTCTCTCTATATATATATATATATATATATATATATATATATATATATATATATATATATATATGTATATCAAGTACATTTATTTATTTTAGTAATACCTTGAGTGTCGAGTGGCCTTATCTTTACCCTTATTAACTCGAAAAATGCTTTGTTGATTTTATTTGTTTTATTTTAAATATTTCCTTTACAAAATTACAATGTTCCAGTCTCTATTTAAAGTGATGGTAAACTTTTCCCTTTTTAAAATCAGATCCGGATTGTTAGTGATATTAGATAGAGTTTAATTCATCAGTTGTAACGAAGATGCGCTATAGCTTACTTTTTAATATAAATATGAAATATAAACAATTTGAATTGTTCTCCAATCTGTGCTCT
Source organism: Bombina bombina (assembly GCF_027579735.1). Taxonomy (NCBI): domain Eukaryota; kingdom Metazoa; phylum Chordata; class Amphibia; order Anura; family Bombinatoridae; genus Bombina; species Bombina bombina. The sequence continues at coordinate 331,063,384 of NC_069502.1, forward strand.
AGCTACAACAAAAGTGCCATATGGGGAGAGCTCAGACTCAAACCTTTACCTCACAGAAAAATTAACTTTTGAAGTGGGAGGCAGAGCACGGGTCATTTGAATTTTATACCTATATTAAAAAGTAAGTTATAACGCATCTTCATTACAAATGATGAATGAAACTCCTTCTAAAAATATCACTAACATTCCGGATCTGTGTTTAAAAAGGGGAGAGTTTACCATCACTTTAAAAATAAATTAAGAAGCACACTGAGTGACAAGTGGAACTATTGACTACTTTGTATAGCAGAGAGGGTATGCTTTTAGATTACTGTTATATTCATGTATTTATGTTAATTTTATAGTTACAATTATATATTACATTTTTTTTCACTTTTCATTATATTTTTGTAATATTTTATTTATACATGTATCTTTAACAACTATTTTCAGACTTTTCAAATAGCTTTTAATAGCTTAAAATTTAAAAACTACGCAAGGAGTAAAGGAAATTGAATAAAGTCTAAGACAGTGCTTTCCAAACTGTGTGTCGGCAGCAGTGTGTAGGTGTGTCCCTGCTTCAACACAAATTGTTTAGAATTGGAAAAAAAAAATTGGTTTCTGACTTTCTGCCTGCATGCTACGCATATTATGTGGTTGACACGTGATTGATACCTAGTGGGTCACAGATCATCTTAATCTATTGGCGCAGCTCAGCGGGAACTGAAACTATTCCCATTGGTGGCATTGGCGACACATTAGCTCCTGTCTGCACGTGTAGTCTCCTCAATCGGCTCGTGACTGCATGTGTAGTCAGTGAATGGGACAGCAGTGTGTTTGCAGCGCGGGCAGTAGTCAGTCAGACTCACAGAACTCTAAGGGTGGCATCTTAAACGCTGAGCAGAAGTCAAAGGGTTGGGTTTTTTGCAGCTAGCTCCCAGTAGTGCATTGCTTCTCCTGCTCTTGATATATGGGTAGGAAGTGGAAGCCTAAAAAGGCTTGATGATGTAATGCGAGTGTCTTTATCTAACATTCCACCAAATATTTAGAAACTGTGTTCATCCCATCAACCTCATACATCCCATTAAAATAGTAAGTAGCTATTGGTGGTATTAAACTTTTTTTTAATTCTTGCACATACTTACTGTTACTTGTAAATACATTGTGTTATTATATCATTTATGTATGTGTCTGTATCTCTTAAAACAAAATAGTTTAGCCTCCTGTTTGCTAATACAACTGAATTAATGTGTCGTGAAATGATGTAGGTCTAAAAAGTGTGCCACAAACAGGAAAAGTTTGGAAAGCTCTGGTCTAAGAGGTAGATCTATTAACTGTCGGGCGGACATGATCCGCTGTAGCGGATCATGTCCACCTGACATTGCTAAATGCCGACAGCTTACGCTGTCGGCATTTAACATTACACAAGTATTTCTAGTGAAATCGGACGCTAGCAGGGGGTGTCAATCATCCCAATTGTATCTAATCGGGATTATTGCAGTCCGCCACAACAGCTTCAAATAGAAACATCAAAATATCTTAGTTTTGAAGAGACCCAGGAGAGGGAAAAGGATGGGGGTGATAGACAACAGATACTAGAGGCCCTATTCTCTGAAGCTTTCTGGTTGGACGAGGTTCAGTAAATTGCTCATCAGTATTACAACGGTCCTCAGGGGGATGTGTTAAATGCAGTTTTAACTTTGGGAACTGTGTACCTCATTAATGGACTTCATTTATATTCTTTATGTTAAGGAGAGACACTTACTTTATAATATAGTGCTGAGTATAATATTCTGATATTTCTCTTCATGCTGGCCAATTCTCTTTTTTTTTTTGCCTTTATAATGAATGCTCTGACTTTAATTCTTTATTTACAAATTTTAGGTGGATTGTTGGTGCAGCTAAACTGAATGCTTTTTACCTTCCTACTCACAATCAGATAGGTAATTATCATAACTATTCTATTATGTCATAGCATATTGTTTAGTATTGCATCTCATATAAAGATTTGTTTTAGTTCTGTGATAAAAAATAAATAAAACGAGGTTGTAGATGTGACATGCAAACTCATCAGCATGTTTTTTTTAGCTAATCTCATTTCTCAATGGAATAGTCCAAAATCAGATGTGCATAAATGGGTGTCTATTTTTTGTAAACAAACATTTTTGTAATATACCTGTATTAGCAGAAATATATCTAGTAAGTCTATTGCTGTCTAGTGCACATATTTGTCCCCCAAGCACCGTGCTCTGTCCCTGAAGCAAGTTTAGAGAGAAAGTGGTGGCATGATAATTTACATTACACAAGCCACCGATGACTCTCTAAACAGGGGTAATGCACACAGGGGATGAGCAGCATATCTGAGTATGCTACTGAAGAAGTAATAGTAATAGCCTTTAGTAGAAGTATTTTTGCTAAGAGAAATATATTGCTTTCATTTAGATTAAAATGTTTACTATTATGCCACTTTGATTTCAAGAGGAAACAATGTTATATCTGATTTTAAATATTTTAATAAAATGTGTTATTTCTCTTAGACTCTTGTTACACAGTATCAGTACTAGAGAATAGACTCTGGCTACTGGATTAGTTAGAAATATATTCCCAAATTCTTAGAAGGTTGGTAACTCCTGTCTAGAATATACCCTTCACCTGCCTGTTAGAACAAGTTCAGTTTCTAATTTACTCAAATCACCTAGGCCAGGAAGCCTGCTCTCTTAGTGGTGTTTCTTATTCACGGATGAAGAAATATGTTTTAACCTCTACAGCAAGGATTTAGCCACCTACTAATGTCATAGGCCGTGCATGTGCAGCTTGTAAGTATTCCCAACATACAGGCTCACCCATGTACCTGAAAGATTTATTCATGGATTTATGGATGTTGAGTGATTTTCAGACATTACCCTCTTACAGTTACACTCCGATACAGTATGATCCTGTAGGAGCTTGCAGGATATATTGTGCTGTGTTTTCTGTCTGCTGTATCCTGATGTTCCATTTCTGCTTCAGAATACATCTTTGGAATCAGTTGTATCCCCAGAAATTTCTTCTGGGGGGGGGGGGGGGGCACTTTGGGCCAGGCCTTGACAGGAGGTTGAGACTGGGTGTATTGTGGGTGGGGCCATGCATGTCATTGTTGGGATTGAGCTTTCTTAAGTAGGGCCGGGCGTGCCATTGGCATTTTACCTGGGCAAAGTGCTGGTGGGAAGCTGCCAATCGGGGGGCACATGGGATGGCCAGCTATTATGCTGGGGGGGCTAAAGCCCCCCTAAATCCCCCTGAAGAGGCCACTGATCTGCATGTTATTTTTTTTTATTTATAGTGTAAATATTTTATCTTTTCTAACTTATGGTTAGTCAGTTTAAAAATAGCATGTTGCTATATATATATATATATATATATATATATATATATATATATATATATATATATATATATATATATAGTAAATACAATTTAGATCCATCTTAAACTGCTTGTGTAAACATAAAAGTGTTTTCAGTTGTGTTAATGTGTGCTGTAAACCTACTGTGATTGGTAATTATTATTGCTTGTAGCAGTGTTTCTCAACTGTGGCCCTCAAGTACCCCCAACAGGACAGATTTTCATTATAGCTGAAATAGAACACAGGTGAAATAAACAGCAGATGGGTGAGAGCAGGTTAGTAACCATGGTTACGGATCAGCTGATTACTTCATCTGTGCTCTAGTTCAGCTACAATGAAAACCTGGCCTGTTGGGGGTACTTGAGGGCTGCGGTTGAGAAACACTGGCTTACAGGACCTGCAGTATACAAAGGAAGCAGGGCTTGCACATCCTCAGTGTTCCTGTATTGCTTTTCTTTGTTGTTTTCCAACATTATATGCCCTGAAATGTGCACCTAAGTGTCTGCCTTTAACTGCAGGATGACCCAGTCTCTCAGTCAATATGACCTGTTTGTTTCTCTGTTCTTGCTACAGATAAATGCATTTTATTCATTGCTAAATTTCCTATTTTGGGAGGATAATTTTTGTTTCCAAGAGCCAGAGGGTCCTGGTTTGCCTTACAGTATTGTTGAGAACCATTCTACTAGGGTGAAGCTAAATTGGTAAAAGAAAAAAAAGAAAGGTTTGAAGCATTCATTTTATCCTTCGGGACAAGTGCATAATATTGAGTTTAAATCCCTTCTGGGAATAACAAATGTATTGATCAAAGCGTAAATCCCAGCAAAATGTTTCACCTTGTTATGAAGTAGCTGACAAGAAAAATATAAATGCATAGCTTTCTTTACTATAGGAGATGTTACAACATCTGGCTGTCCTTTCTCTAGGTGTAGGAGTAAAAAGGTTAAAGGGACATGACACACAATTTTTTTCGTTCATGTTTTAGATAGAGAATACAATTTACTTTGATTATAAAATTTACTTCTTTCTCTTGTTATTTTTTGTTGAGCAGATATCTAGATAGGTAGCGTGCACATATTTGGAGCACTATATAACATGGAATATTGCTGCCATTTAGTGCTCTTGCTAATGTATTACGTTGTAGCAAAACTCCTGCTATATAGTGCTGCAGAAATGCTGAACTTACTTTCCTGCTTTTCAACAAAGGATAACAAAAGATTAAGAAAATTTGATAATAGTAGTACATCTGAAAGTCATTTAAAATTGTATGTTTTATCAGAATCATGAAAGAAAATGTTTGGATTTCATATCCCTTTAAGTTATTTGTGTCTGTTTAAAATTAAAGGAAAAGTATTAAACCAATGTGAGGCTGATATATTTTCAAATGCCCAATCTATGTTTAAAAAGGGTTTTCAAACTACATCTGATATTTTTTATGTGATTTATGAGATGTGGTTCAGGCCTGAACACCTAAACAGAAATTGTGTATTTCTTCTAGATTTGATTTAGTAACCCTTTGCTAAGCCAGAATTAAAGCAATTTTATACAACTTTCCAAATTACTTTTATCATCAAATTTTGTTTGATCTCTTGGTTTTCTTTTTTTAAAGGGACAGTCAAATCCAAAAAAAACTTTCATGTTTCAAATAGGGCATGCAATTTTAAACAACTTCCCAATTTACTTTTATCTCCAATTTTGCTTTGTTCTCTTGGTATTCTTAGTTGAAAGCTAAACCTAGGAAGGCTCATATGACAATTTCTAAGCCATTGAAGGCCACCTCTAATCACATGCTTTTGTATTTGCTTTTCACAACAGGGGAGAGCTAGTTCGGGTAAACCATATAGATACCATTCACCTAGATTACAAGTTTTGCTTTCGGGTTTTTTTTTTGTTGTTTTTTGTTTTGTTTGTTTTTTAAATAGTTTTTATTGAGGTAACAAAAACATACATAAATAACAGTGTATATTTTCATGGCAACATACCTGTATACATACAGTAATTCTTGCACAGTTAATACATAGGTATGTCTTAGGACGGTAAACAACTTAAACTTCCAAACAGTAGGAAATACATTAGGCCATGAGCGGTACCTTATTTTATATATACACATGCTAACATAGACACAGCATAACATAGCAAATGTTGATGGTAAGACCTAGTTTTCTTGCCCTGTCTCTAAAGAGAAAGACATAGGTCTACGTGTGTCTATAACATAATTAATTACCAAGAAAGATAATATTCTAAATTTGCGTAGCACAGTGCATAATAATGTAACATAAATAGGACTATTCTGTATACTATAGTATTGGAAGAGCCCAATCTCCACCCACATTAAGAAAGCTCTACACAGGGCCTCCCAGGATTATCAGTAAATATGTGGCAAGCTAAATATATTATGTGTACTATCTCGGCCGCAGACAGTACAGTAGAATTACTAAGAACCTTGGGAAGATCCATAGGGCCTAGAGACCCGACAAAGTTAAGGAATGAAAAATTTGTAGCAAGAAAATATAGGCCACATGGCTGCCTTTAAAGCTAAACCTCAACAATAGGGGTGCAAGATTAGTAGGTCAAACTTAATTAGACCACAGCCCAGGGAGGCCCCCGTCACAGACTGAGTACTTTGCAGGGGTTTATGTAAAAACTAAAGTGTTATAGTATCTAAGGAGACAGGCTTGTGTGATCTGAATATAATTGCACGCAGATAATTAAAACAAGTAATGCAAGCACCAATGTCACATGCCATTCCCACTTTAGGTCCTCATATATGGTTTCAATGACTTATATATACATTAAAACATGTCCTGCCATCATTATAGTAAAAACAAAGTATTATCTTCACATGAGCAGCATATGTAGCTATCTAGGGATACCATATAAACATAAAGGATAGGTATAGCCGTTAGGCTCCTTGAACACTCTAATGAATATAAATATAGTGAAATGTTTGCTTTCATTTGTGCTAGCTATCCCAACCCAAGAGCTATTCTATGAGCTGCTAGTTAAACTTAATAGAACAAGGACTTTAATATTTACAGTAACTGCATACACTATAAGGCATCCTAAACCAAAAGTAGAGTGGAGGGCAGGGTACTGGTTGGCATTTGAAGTTCCTGCCCGGCAGCACAAATCTTAGTATTTAAATTACCCTACTCCCGCTCGCTCTAGGTAAACTAAGCAAAACTTGCTCAGTAGGAAAGTATCCCCCAGGCTCCACGGCACAGCACAGTCACAGCTCTGAGAGTCAACCAAAACGTAGATGGCCGCACTTCCAGGCGCTACCCACATGATATTAAAGAACCTTCTTCGCCTCCTGGCAAATGTTGCAAGTGGAATAGCGTCCCGGTTATGCTCCCGGTTATGCGGCAAGTGCGTAGCACTCTCCAGCCCCTTCTCACATTCCTCTATCTCTGACCTGAGAGTATCTTCCCCGGCATATGCGCTAAGGCTAGGCGCCTTCTCGCTGTTGCTGTAGCCGTGTCCTCCTGCGGCGGTCTCTGCCACACTAAGCTCACAGCCTATTGTGCTGATCTTCTTAGGGACAGAGCCCTCACTTCTACGTAGGCCGTTATGCTGCGATCCGGAGGTGATGTCCCCCACCATATTAGGTTCAGCTTGCTCCTCCTCTATGCCCATGGCTTCCATAAACCGATCAAATCGAAGGCTTATCTGCCGGTCATAGTCCACAAATAGGGCCTGCACCTGCAAAAGGAGGTTCTCCTCCATGTTCAAATAGAAAGTAGAAGCGTTGCAGTAGAATAGCACTTACTGCTTTACCCCGGATTGCCGGGGGGGGGGGGTAGACAAGCAGGCTGCCGCCTCCGACGTCTACAGTCCAGTCCAAACCACAGATGTTATCTCAATAAAAAATATATCTCCCGGTTCAGCTTGTACTCTGTTATCAGGGCATATCAACTTCTATAGAAGATGGGATATCAGGTGGCAGATAATCAGCGGATTCTCTCCCCAGCATCAGCAGACTTCAGACTTGCGACCGCTCACGGCCGCTGCCCAGACACGCCCCCCTGCTTTCGGGTTTTAACGTTAAAAAAATAGCCATTTCAGCATAAGAACAGCAACGCAGCCATTACGAGTTTTGTCGGTATAGCTGTACTGCAAGCATTTTAGCCTGTAACGCAATGTCAGTCCCGTGCTCAAAAAAATGATGTTTTTACATGAGATTTTTATAGCGCTGCCATTACAAGTTTTGCAGTGAGGCTAAAAAGCTTTCGTTACAGCCTATACCAACACGATCCGTTCTGTAATCTGAGACCAGTAGTTATGAATTTTAAGCAACAAAACTGTTACCCAAATTTATAACTAAAATGTTACAAACTACACTAACACCCATAAACTACCTATTAACCCCTAAACCAAATCCCTCCCACATCGCAAATACTATATTAAACTTATTAACCCCTAATCTGCCACTCCCGACATCACCCCCACTAATAAAATGTATTAACCCATATTCCGCCACTTCCCGACATTGTCACCACTATAATAAAGTTATTAACCTCTATTCCCCCGCACCCCAACATCGCCCACACTATAATAAAGATATTAACCCCTATTCCGCCGCTCCCCGACATATCGCACGCACAAGGCATCTTTTCGAAAACTTGTAATGGCAGCGCTATGGAGGGTGAAATAACGCAACTTTTGTTGCGTTAGTTTTGCACCCTCTATAGCGCAAAACTTGTAATCTATGTGTTTGTGAGCACGCCCGTGGCTTGTGGCCGACACTGCACTAAATGGCTAAAAGGAAAGTCAATAGATAATAAATAAAATGTCATGTGATCAGGGGGCAGTTAGAAGATGCTTAGATACAAGTTAATCACAGAGGTAAAAAGTGTATTATTATAACTGTGTTGGTTTTGCAAAACTGGGGAATGGGTAATAAAGGGATTATCTATCTTTTAAAACAACAACAATTCTGGTGTTGACTGTCCCTTTAAATCTTAACCTATCTAGGCTCATATGCTAATTTCTAAACCCTTGAAGTCCGCCTCTTATCTCAGGGAATAGACTGTTTTTAAAACAATATATTAGATTGTAGTGTATTTTATAAGACAGCAATTGTTGGATTAATTCACTTAAATAGGTTGTTGTCCAGTTTCTTTCTTTTGGGTAAACTTTTAAAAAATTAAAGGCACAGTCTACTCCAGAATTTGTATTGTTTAAAAAATATAGATAATTCCTTTATTAACCATTCCCTCTTTTTGAATAACTAACACTGTTATATTAATATACTTTTTTACCTCTGTCATTACCTTGTATCTAAGCCTCTGCAGATTGCCCCCTAATTTCAGTTCTTTTGAAAGACTTGCATTTTAGTCACTCAGTACTGACTCATAAATAGCTCAACTGGAGTGAGCACAATATTATCTTTATAGTAAAGATGATCTAGAACTGTCTAGTCATGAAAACTGTCAAATTGCACTGAGATAAGAGATGGACTTCAAGGGCTTAGAAATTAGCATACGAGCCTACCTAGTTTTAGCTTTTAACAAAGAATACCAAGGAAACAAAGCAAATTTGATGATAAAAGTAAAATGGAAAGTTGTTTAAAGTGGCATGTCCTATCTGAATCATGAAAGTTTTATTTGACTAGACTGTCCCTTTAACTTTGACTGTTCTTTTGCGATGCTCGTTTTGATGTTCTGGTTTTGGCCGCTAAAACTGAATTTTATACTTTACGGTTTAAGTCCTAAACTGGCAAACATTTCTTTAATTGTATTATTTCTGACATTCCTCATTCATTTGCTATCTTATTTGACGCACAGTTAACATCCAATATTTTAGATATTTATTATGAAATGTGTTTATAGCTTCTCAAGAACTGCAAGTGAAAGCATAGCTTTTTTCATGGTTACTGTGCTGAGAAATCTATGTAAGAGTACATCTAGATAAAAAAAGCTCTACAAAGCAAGCCCAGTTAGGTATTATATTGCTCCCAAACTGGATTATAAATGTTAATATTTGTGTTATTGCACATTTTTATATTAATTCACATTGGCCTAGATTACAAATGGATATTAATTCACATTGGCCTAGATTACAAGTGGAGCACAAAAAGGTTAGAGCTACTGTGTTGTAACACCACACACGTTATATATTACTGCATGAACAAAAGTCTAGGGCACACTAACATCTGGATGTTAGATAGTGTCTGTGTACTAAATTCAGCACATAGTAAACTTTATATTGGGGCCTACTAAAAAACTCATGTTGACTATCTCTTGAGTGCTAAGCTTAAGGTGCACTAAGGCTTGAAGGCCTTTTAATAAGTGATTCTAAGTTAAAATTAAAATGTAATGAATGTCAAGACAGTCTTGTTCTACAAGTAGTGAAGGAAAATGGTATTTGAATGTTAAGCCTTAATCGGGATAGCCTTATTCTTGCCCCATGTAAAAATAAATTAAAATTACCCCACAAAGTTGCCAGAATATGATTTTGTAATGTATTATATTTTTAAAACACATATACATATACATACACACATACAAATACACACAAATACATATACACCTTTGAGCCCTTTCCAGTCCTACACCGTGTAAAAAAAAGATTCCTGGTAAATCTTTTTTACCATTCACTTAGATTGTGTGCTGTTCTTAGTGCAGAGTCCCGATACAGATAACGCACCCTGAGCTATCGGCTGCACTACACTTGTAATCTATGCCATTATATTTACGTTAATACACTGAAACAAAATGTAATCTTTTTTCACAATAAGGTGCTTTACAAAATAACCAATAAGTGTTGTATATTGTGTTGTTAGATACATGTGTTAGTGATAAAAAATAATCCTAAATTTTCTATAGTGTTTCCTGCTGGCATTTTGCAACCACCATTTTTTAGCTCATCTGAGCCTAAATATATGATTTATGGTGGAATCGGCATGGTAATTGGGCATGAATTCACACATGGCTTTGATGAAACAGGTAAGGACTTTCTTTCTTTGGTTAAATGTGTTTTAAAAATGAGACTATTTCTTCCCATACAAGGTATAAGGAGTGTTTTCCTTGCATAAATGCATTTGAAAAGCATCAGATAATTTTTTTTATAGAATTTTAAATTGGTTCAATTTAAAAAAAAATCACAAAAACTCATACATCCCAATATTTTTTAAATGAACATCAACAGTACTTTAAGAAAAAATAAGGCCATAGAAATGTTAACGTTAGCCATGCTAAACTTGTAGAGAAAGGCATGATACCATGGCTGGCAAAGATGAATGCAATGTATTTCTTGGCAAGGCATTGGCATATACTTATAGGTAGGGCACTTGCCGGAGGTCCACCTGTGTTTTAGTGGACAAAGATGGGAAGGGAGCTGTGGTCAATTGGTAGATTCATGTGGTCTTTAAGAAGGGTCAAGTGAAGCTGTGGGTGGGCAAAGGAGGGAGTTGGGGGTGCATATGGGGAGGGCAGCCATTATGCTGGGGGACTATGATATAACCATATAGAAAAGCATATAAGCACATACTGGAACTTATGTGCCAATCAATCCTCATCCTTTTTTTTTACTTTCTCCCTTTTTATGATAGCTTAGCCTCTTGAAGATAATGCTTTATTTGGATTCCAATCACCAATTGCAAGCAAAATAAAGAAAAGTATAATATATTGTACAGAATTATTGTAATTGATGCAAACAAAAAAAAACAAATAAACAAAATAAATAAATAAAGGTGATTGAAGAGCTTTTGTGGGATTTAAAGTACATGTTTTCAGTTCCACATTAAAGGAATATAAAACTGTGCTAATTTAATAAAAACAAATATGCTTAATCAAAGTAAACACGAAAAGAAAGAGATTGTGAGAAAAAACAGCAAATAATAACCGTGTTTTCTTGCAAAATGAGCACTTGGAAATTCTCACTGTAGACCAGTGGTTCACAAACTTTTTCAGGTCCAATCTTACTGGAACAGTCAATAAGATTTCAGTAGCTCTTCTCCCTCTCTTTTGCTCTCTCTCTGTCTCCCTCTCTTTTGCTCTCTCCCTCTCTTTTGCTCTCCCCCTCTCCCTCTCTTTTGCTCTCCCCCTCTCTTTTGCTCTCTCCCCCTCTCTTTTGCTCTCTATCCCCTCTCTTTTGCTCTCTCTCCCCTCTCTTTTGCTCTCTCTCCCCTCTTTGCTCTCTCTCTCTCCACCTCTCTTTTGCACTCTCTCTCCCACCTCTATTTTGCTCTCTTTCTCTCTCCCCTCTCTCTCTCCCTACCCCCCTCTCTTTTGCGCTCTCTCTCCCCCCCTCTCTTTTGTTCTCTTTCTCCCCTCTCTCTCCCTCTCCCCCTCTTTTGCGTTCTCTCTCTCCCCCTTCTCTTTTGCTCTCTTTCTCTCTCCCTTTCTCTCCCTCTCCCCCCTCTCTTTTGCTCTCTCTCCTCTTTCTTTTGCTCTATCCCCTCTCTTTTGCTATCTCTCCCCTCTCTTTTTCAGGTCCAATCTTATTGGCTGGAACAGTCAATAAGATTTCAGTAGCTCTTCTCCCTCTCTTTTGCTTTCTCTCTGTCTCCCTCTCTTTTGCTCTCTCCCTCTCTTTTGCTCTCCCCCTCTTCCTCTCTTTTGCTCTCTCCCCCCTCTCTTTTGCTCTCTCCCCCCTCTCTTTTGCTCTCTCCCCCCTCTCTTTTGCTCTATCTCCCCTCTTTGCTCTCTCTCCACCTCTCTTTTGCTCTCTCTCTCCCACCTCTATTTTGCTCTCTTTCTCTCTCCCCTCTCTCTCTCCCTACCCCCCTCTGTTTTGCACTCTCTCTCCCCCCCCCTCTCTTTTGTTCTCTTTCTCCCCCTCTCTCTCCCCCTCCCCCTCTCTTTTGCGTTTTCTCTCTCCCCCTTCTCTTTTGCTCTCTTTCTATCTCCCTTTCTCTCCCTCTCCCCCTCTCTTTTGCTCTCTCCTCTTTCTTTTGCTCTATCCCCTCTCTTTTGCTATCTCTCCCCCTCTCTTTTGCTCTCTCTCCCCTCTCTTTTGCTCTCTCTCCCCTCTATTTGCTCTCTCTCCCCCTCTTTTGCTCTCTCTCTCCCCCCTATTTTTTGCTCTCTCTCCCCTCTCTTTTGCTCTCTCTCCCCTCTTTGCTCTCTCTCTCTCCACCTCTCTTTTGCTCTCTCTCTCCCACCTCTATTTTGCTCTCTTTCTCTCTCCCCTCTCTCTCTCTCCCTACCCCCCTCTCTTTTGCGCTCTCTCTCCCCCCTCTCTTTTGCTCTCTTTCTCCCCCTCTCTCTCCCTCTCCCCCTCTCTTTTAGGTTCTCTCTCTCCCCCTTCTCTTGTGCTCTCTTTCTCTCTCCCTTTCTCTCCCTCTCCCCCTCTCTTTTGCTCTCTCTCCCCCTTCTCTTGTGCTCTCTTTCTCTCTCCCTTTCTCTCCCTCTCCCCCTCTCTTTTGCTCTCTCTCCTCTTTCTTTTGCTCTATCCCCTCTCTTTTGCTATCTCTCCCCTCTCTTTTGCTCTCTATCCCCTCTCTTTTGCTCTCTCTCCCCTCTCTTTTGCTCTCTCTCCCTTCTCTTTTGCTCTCTCTCCCCTCTCTTTTGCTCTCTCTCCACCTCTCTTTTGCACTCTCTCTCCCACCTCTATTTTGCTCTCTTTCTCTCTCCCCTCTCTCTCTCCCTACCCCCCTCTCTTTTGCGCTCTCTCCCCCCCTCTCTTTTGTTCTCTTTCTCCCCTCTCTCTCCCTCTCCCCCTCTCTTTTGCGTTCTCTCTCTCCCCCTTCTCTTTTGCTCTCTTTCTCTCTCCCTTTCTCTCCCTCTCCCCCTCTCTGTTGCTCTCTCTCCTCTTTCTTTTGCTCTATCCCCTCTCTTTTGCTATCTCTCCCCTCTCTTTTTCAGGTCCAATCTTATTGGCTGGAACAGTCAATAAGATTTCAGTAGCTCTTCTCCCTCTCTTTTGCTCTCTCTCTGTCTCCCTCTCTTTTGCTCTCCCCCTCTCCCTCTCTTTTGCTCTCCCCCTCTCTTTTGCTCTCTCCCCCCTCTCTTTTGCTCTCTCTCCCCTCTCTTTTGCTCTCTCTCCCCTCTCTTTTGCTCTCTCTCCCCTCTTTGCTCTCTCTCTCCACCTCTCTTTTGCTCTCTCTCTCCCACCTCTATTTTGTTCTCTTTCTTTCTCTCTCCCTACCCCCCTCTCTTTTGCACTATCTCTCCCCCCCTCTCTTTTGCTCTCTTTCTCCCCCTCTCTCTCCCTCTCCCCCTCTCTTTTGCGTTCTCTCTCCCCCTTCTCTTTTGCTCTCTTTCTCTCTCCCTTTCTCTCCCTCTCCCCCTCTCTTTTGCTCTCTCTCCTCTTTCTTTTGCTCTATCCCCTCTCTTTTGCTATCTCTCCCCTCTCTTTTTCAGGTCCAATCTTATTGGCTGGAACAGTCAATAAGATTTCAGTAGCTCTTCTCCCTCTCTTTTGCTCTCTCTCTGTCTCCCTCTCTTTTGCTCTCCCCCTCTCCCTCTCTTTTGCTCTCCCCCTCTCTTTTGCTCTCTCCCCCCCTCTCTTTTGCTCTCTCTTCCCTCTCTTTTGCTCTCTCTCCCCTCTCTTTTGCTCTATCTCCCCTCTTTGCTCTCTCTCTCCACCTCTCTTTTGCTCTCTCTCTCCCACCTCTATTTTGTTCTCTTTCCCTCTCTCTCCCTACCCCCTCTCTTTTGCACTCTCTCTCCCCCCCTCTCTTTTGCTCTCTTTCTCCCCCTCTCTCTCCCTCTCACCCTCTCTTTTGCGTTCTCTCTCTCCCCTTCTATTTTGCTCTCTTTCTCTCTCCCTTTCTCTCCCTCTCCCCCTCTCTTTTGCTCGCTCTCCTCTTTCTGTTGCTCTATCCCCTCTCTTTTGCTATCTCTCCCCTCTCTTTTGCTCTCTCCCCCCTCTCTTTTGCTCTCTCTCCCCTCAATTTGCTCTCTCTCCCCCCTATTTTTTGCTCTCTCCCCTCTCTTTTACTCTCTCTCTCTCTCTCTCTCTCTCTCTCTCTCCACTCTTGTTTGCTCTCTCTCCCCCCCCTCTCTTTTGCTCTCCCCCTCACTTTTGCTCTCTCTCCCCTCTCTTTTGCTCTCTCTCTTCCCCCTCTTTTGGTCTCTATCCCCCCTCTTTTGATCTCTCTTTCCCCCCTCTTTTGCTCTCTTTCTCCTCTCTTTTGCTCTCTCTCCCATCTCTTTTTCTCTCTCTCCCATCTCTATTTTGCTCTCTTTCTCTCCCCCCCTTTTGCACTCCCCCCCTTTTGCACTCTCTCCTCCCTCTCTTGTATTCTCTCTACCCCCTCTTTTGTTCTTTCTCCCCTTTTTTGCACTCTCTCCCCTCTCTTTTGCTCTCTCTCCCCTCTCTTTTTCTCTCTCTCCCCTCTCTTTTGCTCTCTCTCCCCTCTTTGCTCTCTGTCTCTCTCCACCTCTCTTTTGCTTTCTCTCTCCCACCTCTATTTTGCTCTCTTTCTCTCTCCCCTCTCTCTCCCTACCCCCCTCTCTTTTGCGCTCTCTCTCCCCCCTCTCTTTTGCTCTCTTTCTCCCCCTCTCTCTCCCCCTCTCTTTTACGTTCTCTCTCTCCCCCTTCTATTTTGCTCTCTTTCTCTCTCCCTTTCTCTCCCTCTCCCCCTCTCTTTTGCTCTCTCTCCTCTTTCTTTTGCTCTATCCGCTCTCTTTTGCTATCTCTCCCTTCTCTTTTGCTCTCTCTCCCCTCTCTTTTGCTCTCTCTCCCCTCTATTTGCTCTCTCTCCCCCTCTTTTGCTCTCTCTCTTCCACCCCTATTTTTTGCTCTCTCCCCTCTCTTTTACTCTCTCTCTCTCTCCCCCTTTCTTTTGCTCTCTCTCCCCTCTTTGCTCTCTCTCTCCACCTCTCTTTTGCTCTCCCCCTCACTTTTGCTCTCTCTCCCCTCTCTTCCCCCTCTTTTGGTCTCTATCCCCCTTCTTTTGATCTCTCTCTCCCCCCTCTTTTGCTCTCTTTCCCCTCTCTTTTGCTCTCTCTCCCATCTCTTTTTCTCTCTCTCCCCTCTCTATTTTGCTCTCTTTCTCTCCCCCCTTTTGCACTCTCCCCCCCTTTTGCACTCTCTCCTCCCTCTCTTGTATTCTCTCTACCCCCTCTTTTGTTCTTTCTCCCCTTTTTTGCACTCTCTCCCCTCTCTTTTGCTCTCTCTCACGTCTCTTTTACTCTCTCTCACCTCTCTTTTGCTCTCTCTCTCCTCCATCTTTTGCTCTCTCTCCCCCCTCTTTTGCTCTCCCCCCCTCTTTTGTGCTCTCTCCCCCTCTTTTGTGCTCTCTCAGGCTTCGCCCAACCATGCCCTGGTCACACCAACCCAACCCTTTCCCGTCTGGTCACGCTTCATCACTTTTTCAGGTCCCATCATATTGGCTGATTTGAACAGTCAATAGGATTTCAGTAGCTCTTCCCCCTCTCGTTTTTCTCTCTCTCTGTCCCCCTCACTTTTGCTCTCTCTCTCCATCCTGCTCTTTTGCTCTCCCCCTCTCTTTTGCCCTCTCTCCCCTTTCTTTTGCTCTCTCCCCTCTTTTTGCTCTCTCTCCCCTCTCGTTGCTCTCTCTCTCTCTCTCCCTCTCTTTTGCTCTCTCTCCTACCCCTATCTTTTGTTCTCCCTCCCCTCTCTTTTGGTTTCTTTCTCTCCCCCTCTCTTTTGGTCTCTCTCTTCCCCCCTCTATTTTGCTCTCTTTCTCTCCCTCTCTCTTTTGCTTCTCTCTCCCCTCTTTTGCTCTCTCTGTCTCCCCTCTTTTGTTCTCTCTCCCCTCTCTTTTGCTCTCTCTCTCCCCCCTCTTTTTCTCTCTCTCTCCCCCTCTTTTGCTCCCCCATTTTGCACTCTTTCCCCTCTTTTTCACTCTCTCTCCCATCTCTTTTGTTCTCTCTCCTCTCTCTTTTGCTCTCTTTCTCTCTCCCTCTCTCTCCCTCCCCCTCTCTCTCTCTCTCTCTCTCTCTCTCTCTCCTCTCTCTTTTGCTCTCTTTCTCTCCCCCTCTCTCCCTCTCTTTTGCTCTCTCTCTCTATCTTTCTCCCCCTCTCTTTTGCTCTCTTACTCCCCCCTCTCTTTTGCTCTCTCTCCCCTCTCTTTTGCTCTCTCTCTCTCCCCCCTCTTTTGCTCTCTATCTCCCCCCTCATTTGCTCTCTCTCTCTCTCCCCCTCTCTTTCCACTTTTTTTTGCTCTCTTCCCTCTCTCTTTTGCTCTCTCTTCCCTCTCTCTTTTGCTCTCTTTCTCCCCCCCTTTTGCACTCTCTCCCTTCTTTTGCACTCTCTTCTCCCTCTCTTGTGTTCTCTCTCCCCCTCTTTTGCTCTCTATCCCCCTCTCTTTTGCTCTCTCTCCCCCCTCTTTTGCTCTCTCTCTCTCCCCCCTCTTTTGCTCTCTCTCTCTCCCCCCTCTTTTGCTCTCTCTCTCTCCCCCTCTTTTGCTCTCTCTCTCTCCCCCCCTCTTTTGCTCTCTCTCTCTCCCCCCTCTTTTGCTCTCTATTTCCCCCCTCTTTTGCTCTCTCTCTCTCTCCCCCTCTCTTTTCCCTTTCTTTTGCTCTCTCCCCCTCTCTTTTGCTCTCTCTTCCCTCTCTCTTTTGGTCTCTTTCCCCCCCCCCCCTTTTGCACTCTCTCCCCCTTTTGCATTCTCTCCCCTCTTTTGCACTCTCTTCTCCCTCTCTTGTGTTCTCTCTCCCCCTATTTTGCACTCTCTCCCCTCTGTTCTCTCCCCCTCTTTTGCGGCCACTTCTGCTGGACTACGAGCACCGGACCCATTCCTGCCCAGCCACGCCCCATCACAGCACTCATGCCAGCCATGCCCCCTCACCACAGTTGCTCTGCCCAACCATACCCTGGTCACTCCCACTTAACCCATTCCCGTCCGGCCACACCCCATTACAGCACTCCTGCCGGCCACCCCCTCGTCATGACTGTTTCACCCAACCATGCCCCTGACCACGCCCCCACAATGGGTAGAATAAATATTGTGGTTAAAACAACAGATGAAAAATATATTCACATATACTAAAAATTATTAGGACCAGTCCATGTGAGATGACAAACAGCTTATAAGAGCTAAAAAGTGTAAAGACTTCCTAGAGTATACAATATATTAATAAACAAATACTGATGCTTCAAACACAGATAGTGAGTCTTTAGATATATTCTCAGACCTCTATTGGTTTTAGTGAAAAACTGAGATAATCAAGATTACTCAATCTATGCATAGTCATCTGTCATATTAAGGATATTGACACATAAAAAAACACCTTTGGGAAGCATTATACCAACGCAAAGACTTACCATCTATACAGTCCTCAAAATACTGATTTCCTGGCACTTAAACACTATGTCTAGCCCCTTTTGGACTTATAGTATATAACCTTCCTGAAAATCCGCCCATCCAATATAGCTTTGTTATAATTTGCACATGCGTTTCCTCGCATGATATCTTCCTAGTGTTCATGTAATGTTGAGTATTATTATCTTTATTCTCTGTATGTAAGGTTTTTTTATGTGCCAATATCCTTAATATGACAGATGACTATGCACAGATTGAGTAATCTTGATTATCTCAGTTTTTCACTAAAACCAATATATTGTGTACGCTAGGAAGTCTTTACACTTTTTAGCTCTTACAAGCTGTTTGTCATCTCACATGGACCGGTCCTAATAATTTTTAGTATATGTGAATATATTTTTCATTTGTTGTTTTAACCACAACATTTATTCTACCCAGTGTTAATGGGTGCTGACATCCTGATGAGCCTGCACTCGACACAGTGTGAAAATAAACTTAACTTTGTTAAAAATTAAGCAAGTGTTGCCAAGTGTTTCTTTGAAAGTTTTCTAAAAAAAAGAGTGCTGAATTCCCAGTCTTTATAGTGATTTTATTATAAACCACTTGATCTTCTTTGCCATTGGTTTATATATATATATATATATATATATATATATATATATATATATATATATATATATATATATATATATATATATATACAGGGAGTGCAGAATTATTAGGCAAATGAGTATTTTGACCACATCATCCTCTTTATGCATGTTGTCTTACTCCAAGCTGTATAGGCTCGAAAGCCTACTACCAATTAAGCATATTAGGTGATGTGCATCTCTGTAATGAGAAGGGGTGTGGTCTAATGACATCAACACCCTATATCAGGTGTGCATAATTATTAGGCAACTTCCTTTCCTTTGGCAAAATGGGTCAAAAGAAGTACTTGACAGGCTCAGAAAAGTCAAAAATAGTGAGATATCTTGCAGAGGGATACAGCACTCTTAAAAATTGCAAAGCTTCTGAAGCGTGATCATCGAACAATCAAGCGTTTCATTCAAAATAGTCAACAGGGTCGCAAGAAGTGTGTGGAAAAACCAAGGCGCAAAATAACTGCCCATGAACTGAGAAAAGTCAAGTGTGCAGCTGCCAAGATGCCACTTGCCACCAGTTTGGCCATATTTCAGAGCTGCAACATCACTGGAGTGCCCAAAAGCACAAGGTGTGCAATACTCAGAGACATGGCCAAGGTAAGAAAGGCTGAAAGACGACCACCACTGAACAAGACACACAAGCTGAAACGTCAAGACTGGGCCAAGAAATGAAAAGACTGATTTTTCTAAGGTTTTATGGACTGATGAAATGAGAGTGAGTCTTGATGGGCCAGATGGATGGGCCCGTGGCTGGATTGGTAAAGGGCAGAGAGCTCCAGTCCGACTCAGACGCCAGCAAGGTGGAGGTGGAGTACTGGTTTGGGCTGGTATCATCAAAGATGAGCTTGTGGGGCCTTTTCGGGTTGAGGATGGAGTCAAGCTCAACTCCCAGTCCTACTGCCAGTTTCTGGAAGACACCTTCTTCAAGCAGTGGTACAGAAAGAAGTCTGCATCCTTCAAGAAAAACATGATTTTCATGCAGGACAATGCTCCATCACACGCTTCCAAGTACTCCACAGCGTGGCTGGCAAGAAAGGGTATAAAAGAAGAAAATCTAATGACATGGCCTCCTTGTTCACCTGATCTGAACCCCATTGAGAACTTGTGGTCCATCATCAAATGTGATATTTACAAGGAGGGAAAACAGTACACCTCTCTGAACAGTGTCTGGGAGGCTGTGGTTGCTGCTGCACGCAATGTTGATGGTGAACATATCAAAACACTGACAGAATCCATGGATGGCAGGCTTTTGAGTGTCTTTGCAAAGAAAGGTGGCTATATTGGTCACTGATTTGTTTTTGTTTTGTTTTTGAATGTCAGAAATGTATATTTGTGAATGTTGAGATGTTATATTGGTTTCACTGGTAAAAATAAATAATTGAAATGGGTATATATTTGTTTTTTGTTAAGTTGCCTAATAATTATGCACAGTAATAGTCACCTGCACACACAGATATCCCCCTAAAATAGCTATAACTAAAAACAAACTAAAAACTACTTCCAAAACTATTCAGCTTTGATATTAATGAGTTTTTTGGGTTCATTGAGAACATGGTTGTTGTTCAATAATAAAATTAATCCTCAAAAATACAACTTGCCTAATAATTCTGCACTCCCTGTATATATATATATATATATATATATATACGTTGATTGCAGTAGCCATGTTAGTCCAGAGATTTAGATATCAAAATAACAAGAGTATTGCATTGAGCAATGATACTTTTTTTATTGGACTAATTATACATTTATAAGTTGACAAGTTTTCGGAAGAGTTCCTTCCTTTATCAAGTCTGAAGCAATACTGACCAATTCAATGGAATTTACAGATTATATCTTAAAACACAGAATAGCTAAGAAGACAGAAAGTGCAGGGAGAGGAGGAGGTGTCGTAAAAATCATGAGAGGGGGCTTAGGTAACAGGCAGACAGTGTCCAGTGTAGGAGAACAGACAGGGGAAATATATAGCTATACATAGAGCATATACTGACATAAAGTTATATATCAACATTGAATCAATATCTATAAAGATGTGAAATTGTATATACAGGGGGAATACAAAAGTTAAAAAAGACAAAAGTGTGGACATAGGCTTACCTGTGTACCTATGTATAAAGAATGTGGAATATACAATGTAATTGACTAAATGAAAGTATATTACAAAAAAATTTGATAATGTGTTAATAATCCAGAGTCCACATTTAGTCCAGAATTAAACAGGTTGAAGTGCATTATCATTTTCATTTCAAAGGTTTTTCTTTCCATGGTGTTTTTGAAGTTGCCTCTGAGAATTTTGATTTTGAGGTTTTGGATGGAGTGGTCAGGTTGGGTGAAATGGTGACCAACAGGGGTGCAGTATTTTGTTTCACAGTGGTTTTTGATTGAGTGTCTGTGTAAGTTCATTCGAAGGTGCAGTTTTTGGCTTGTTTCTCCAATATAGCATCCCATTTCACATGCAGTGCAATGTATCATGTATACCACATTTGCAGATATACATGAATATGCCCCTTTAATGTTATAAGATTTATTATTGTGGTTTGCTGTGCTGCTTTCACAAACGTGTTGACACAGTTTGCAGAGTGCTTTATAGCAGCACTTGGTTCCATTCTGAATGTTCTTTTTCTCAAGGGGTAGCTTCCTATGTACTAGTTTCTGCTTTAGGTTAGGTGGTTGTCTGTATGCCAGGATTGAGGGTTTTGGAAAGATTTTTTTGAGTGTGGGATCCTCTAAGAGTAGTGGCTGTAAGTCTTTTATGATTTTTCGTATCCCTTCCACAGCAGGGTTGTATTTGACTACTAGTGGGATACGTGATATGTTTTTCTTCTCCCTGTATTGTAGTAAGTGTTCACATGGAGTATTGAGGGCAGAGTTAATTTTTTTATTTATAATCCTTGTTTTGTAACCTTTTTCTCTGAATGATTGGGACAGTGTGATGAGATGTTTGTCACGGTCCTTGGTATCTGAGCAAATTCTGTGGTATCTTGTAGCCTGACTGTAGATTATGGATTTTTTAATTTGATTGGGGTGGGAGCTGGAGCTGTGGAGGTAGCTGCATCTATCTGTTGGTTTCCTGTATACAGATGAGTGCAGTTTGCCATTTGTGATGGATATTGTTGTATCCAGGAAGCTGACACAGTCTCTAGAAAAGTTCATTTTAAGCTTGATTGATGCATGAAATAGATTAAATGATTTATGAAAATGTTCAAGGTTTTTTTCTCCTTCTGTCCATATGATGAAAATATCATCGATGTAGCGAAAGTATTTGAAGGGTTTGTGAGGGTGAGTAGCTAGGAATCTCTGCTCTAAGTCAGCCATGAAGAGGTTTGCATACTGTGGTGCCATTTTGGTGCCCATGGCTGTTCCCATGGTTTGTAAGTAGATGGAGTGGTTGAAGATGAAATAATTGTGAGTAAGCATAAATTCTGTAAGTTTACTGACTGTAGAAGCACTATATGTCTGGCTAGGGCTGTTGGAGGAAAGAAAGTTTAAGCAGGCATCAATACCATCTTTATGTGGAATATTGCTGTACAGGGATTCCACATCCATTGTCACAAGTATAGTATCCTCTGGCAATTCTGTTATCTGGCTGATTTTGTTAAGAAAATCAGTGGTGTCTTTTATAAAGCTAGTGGTGTTAATAACTAAGGGCTTAAGAATATTCTCCACTAGGCCCGATAGTTGCTCAGTCAGAGTGTCCATGCCTGTTATTATTTGTCTTCCTGGGTTCCCTGGTTTGTGGATTTTTGGGAGCATGTAGAATGTCCCTATGCTAGGGTTAGAGGGCACCAGTTTGTCCAGTTTATGTTGCGTGTGTTTAGGGAATGTTTTAATTATTTTTCGAAGTTGCAAAGTGTATTCCTGGGTGGGGTCCTTTTCCAGTTTTTTGTAATAAGTTTGATCTGATAATTGTCTATTTCCCTCTGTGATGTAGTCCTGTGTATTCATGATCACCACTGCTCCTCCCTTGTCCGCAGGCTTAATGGTAATATTTTCATTATTTCTTAAGTTTTTTATAGCGTTTTTTTCTAAGTGTGAGAGGTTATACATTATTTTTTTCTGCTGTGTGTTGAGCAGAGATGCAGTTCTCAACCGGAAGCTTTCAATATAGCTGTCCAATTTTGTGTTGCGTCCTGCTGCAGGTGTGAAGATTGTGTTCTTTTTCTTTTCATTGTAGTCCTCCCTAGTGCTGGTATTTTCTTTGTCATAGAAGAATTCTTTTAGCCGCAATCTCCTGAAGAATTCCTCTAAGTCTGAGTACAGTTGGATTTTGTCTAGATTTGTACTTGGACAGAATGATAATCCTTTACACAGTACTGATATCTCTGGCCCTGACAGGTGGTAGTTTGAAAGGTTCACAATCCCTGAGTTTTCTGTGTGGTTTTCTTGGTTGGTGACAGTTTGAGTTTTAAATGAGGTGCTGTTATTGTCTGTTGACGTTTGGTCATTTGTTGTTGTAGTTGATCTGTCACCTGGAGCTCTGTTTTCTTGCATTTGGTGTTTTATTCTGTTTTGTGACAGGCATGCAAGTTTCTTCTTTTTCTTCTTGATAACATTTTGTTGTTGTGTTTTATGGAAGTGTTGCATTTCTTTTTAATAAAATAATAATAATAATAATAATAATAATAATAATAAAAAAAAAAAAAAAATATATCATTGCTCAATGCAATACTCTTGTTATTTTGATATATATATATATATATATATATATATATATATATATATATATATATATATATATATATGTAATAGAAGAAGGGAAAAGGGTAAAGGGAATATTCAAAAGGCACAACACTCTGGAAAAAATCCCAGTATTATGGGAGTTATTAGTTGAGGGTATAAGAAGACCGTGTAGTCGAAATAAGCACTGTTAACAAGTGGAATAGCACATAATGCTGAATGTAATAAAAATTATATTAATAATTATACTCCAACAATTATATGTTAAATGTATAAATGTCACACTGTTATGCTTATGTTGTAAAAATAACAAGTGATGTATTAGATCAATGTAACCAATATACTTATGTTGGTGTTAATAATAATGATGTTGTAACCGCATAACTGCTGTAATACCTAGTAGATACAATAAAACAAAAACTAAAAACATAAAACAAATATAGCAGAAATGATCAAAGTATTAACATTAAACACTCTATCATACACCAAAAATATTTTTGTAACCAGGATATGGCTAAAATATTCGCTGTACTAATAAGATGGGTATCTAAATTAAAATATGAAATGCAATAAAATATCGTTGCAAATATAACACTAAAATGCAATAAAATATTGTTGCAAATATAACACTAAAAAAGTTCTGGTAAATATCCAATATCGTCCAATATCGAATGAAAAATTCTATTGCTGTATATAGATGAATATAATGCAAATCTGATAGGCAGGTAAAAAGGTAAATCCACGTTCCACAACGTACCCGTTGGGAGTCTACTTACACTCCTTTACCTCAATCTCATGAGGTAAGTGCCGCGTAGTGTATAGATAGTTCTCCTTCCCGGTATCGGTGGCAAGATGGAGGGGTATCCTCTTTCGATACAGAACTCTCTTTCACTCTTTCCCGAATTAGGTACGATCCTTTAATACTATTCTTTAATTTCTCCTATGTGAAGTCCAAAAATTATTCATATTTCCCTTTTTCAAGATCATACAAGTAGGGTTATATTCCAGCAAGCTATACGTCTACTTCACAACATGAATAGTTAATTGGCAGTTGTATTTATCTATTCAAGCTATTCTGAAACTTTACCCAACCCTTTCTCTTTTTCTGTGCATGGGATGCTGTTGCTGATGATACAGAGTCCAATATTTAGGACTCCAATAACAACGTCAGGGTGTACCAAAATGGCTGCCACGATTAAGAAGCTGGGATAGAGGAGGAGGAGGTTATGCATAACCTCCTCCTCCTCTATCCCAGCTTCTTGAAAAAGAGAAAGGGTTGGGTAAAGTTTCAGAATAGCTTGAATAGATAAATACAACTGCCAATTAACTATTCATGTTGTGAAGTAGACGTATAGCTTGCTGGAATATAACCCTACTTGTATGATCTTGAAAAAGGGAAATATGAATAATTTTTGGACTTCACATAGGAGAAATTAAAGAATAGTATTAAAGGATCGTACCTAATTCGGGAAAGAGTGAAAGAGAGTTCTGTATCAAAAGAGGATACCCCTCCATCTTGCCACCGATACCGGGAAGGAGAACTATCTATACACTACGCGGCACTTACCTCATGAGATTGAGGTAAAGGAGTGTAAGTAGACTCCCAACGAGTACGTTGTGGAACGTGGATTTACCTTTTTACCTGCCTATCAGATTTGCATTATATTCATCTATATACAGCCATAGAAGTTTTCATCCGATATTGGACGATATTGGACATTTACCAGAACTTTTTTAGTGTTATATTTGCAACGATATTTTATTGCATTTTAGTGTTATATTTGCAACAATATTTTATTGCATTTCATATTTTAATTTAGATACCCATCTTATTATTACAGCGAATATTTTAGCCATATCCTGGTTACAAAAATATTTTTGGTGTATGATAGAGTGTTTAATGTTAATACTTTGATCATTTCTGCTATATTTGTTTTATGTTTTTAGTTTTTGTTTTATTGTATCTACTAGGTATTACAGCAGTTATGCGGTTACAACATCATTATTATTAACACCAACATAAGTATATTGGTTACATTGATCTAATACATCACTTGTTATTTTTACAACATAAGCATAACAGTGTGACATTTATACATTTAACATATAATTGTTGGAGTATAATTATTAATATAATTTTTATTACATTCAGCATTATGTGCTATTCCACTTGTTAACAGTGCTTATTTCGACTACACGGTCTTCTTATACCCTCAACTAATAACTCCCATAATACTGGGATTTTTTCCAGAGTGTTGCGCCTTTTGAATATTCCCTTTACCCTTTTCCCTTCTTCTATTACATTTTATATCTATCAGGTTAATTGTTATTGGGGGCACAGTTCTCACTGGATAGGCATTCATAGGCAGCAAGTTCTATACTCTTTTTTTCTTTTTTTTAGATATATTTTTAGGGTGTCCATTCAGCGCCTTACCTACACACATCTTTTTGCACATATATATATATATATTTATAGAGCGATATCTATTTATAAATTCATAACATATTCTGCTATGTGCTGAACATTGGAATGTGAAATATTTCCAATAATTACACAGTATAACACTTTATTAAATATGAATATTGCATAAATATGCTTAACTGCAAAGGGCTCCAATGCACTACTATATATGACAATATATGTGTTTTATGTGTTAATATGTGTATATATGTCTGTAAATACATATATGCACATATGAATACATAAATACATATGTACACACATATATTGGCATCCCTGCATTTATGTCAGATAATACACCGCTTCCCACAGAAAATTGTTGCAATTACAAATGTTTAGGCATTCTCATGTTTATTTATTTTGTTTGTATTGGTATGACACAAAAAAGTGGAGAAAATAAAAGCCAAATCTGACACATTCCACACAAAACTCCAAAAATGGACTGGACAAAAATATTGGCACCCTCAATTTAATATTTGGTGGCACACCCCTTGAAAAAATAACTGAAATCAATCACTTCCTGTAACCATCAATGAGTTTCTTACATTTCTCTACTGGTATTTTGGACCACTCTTATTTCGCCAACTGTTCCAGGTCTCTCAGATTGGAAGGGATCCTTTTCCCAACTGCTGTTTTGAGATCTCTCCACATGTGCTCTATGCGATTGAGATCTGGACTCATTGCTGGCCAGTTCAGTACTCTACAGCACTTTGTCTTAAACCATTTCTGGGTGCTTTTTGACTTGTGCTTTGGGTCATTGTCCTGCTGTAAGACCCATGACCCAACGTTCTGACAATGAGTCCTACATTGCACCACAGAATTTTTTGGTAGTCTTCAGATTTCATAATGCCTTGCACACAGTCAAGACATCCAGTGCCTGAAGCAGCAAAGCAACCCCAAAACATCAGTAAACCTTCTTTTCTTTAAAATCTTCATTTCTTTTTCTAAAAAATAAAAAGTAGAATTATAGGCTTTACCAAAAAGCTGTAATTTTGTTTTGTCTGTTGTGGCTTCCTCGGGTAAGTTTTGTCAATCTAGCTTTATTATGTTTCTGTGTCATCAGTGGAGCCCTCCTGGGTCTCCTACTATAGCATCCCTTTTCATTCAGATGGAAACATATAGTGCGAGCTGACACATTTGTACCCTGGGCCTGAAGATTAGCTTGAATTTGTCTGGAAGTGGATCAAGGTTCTTTATCCACTATTCAAACAATCCTTTGTTGCAATCTTTGATATTTTTTTCTCTTTCATACACATCCAGGGAGATTAGCTACAGTGACATTGGCTGTAAACTTCTTGGCAATGTTGCGCACAGTGGACACAGGAACATTAAGATCTCTGGAGATGGATTTGTAACCTTGAGATTGTCCATGCTTTTCTACAATTTTGCTCTCAAATCCTCAGACAATTCTTTGCTGCTCTTTCTCTTCTCCATGCTCAGTGTGGCACACAGAGACACAAAACAGAAAGGTGAGCCAATTTTTCACCCTTTTAACTGGTTGCCGGTGTGATTTCTATATTGTCAGCACCTGTTAATTGATACAGGGGAGTTTAATTACAAATTACAGGAGCATCACAAACTTGGAATGCAATGTATTTCTTACAATTTTGAGGTGCCAATCATTTTGTCCAGTCTTTTTTTGTTTTGTTTTGCGTGAAATATGTCAGATGAGAATGCCTAAACATTTGTAATTGCAACAATTTTCTTGGCGAAACGGTGCATTATCTGAAAGAAATGCAGGGGTGACAATATTTTTGGCCATGACTGTATATATATATATATATACAGGGAGTGCAGAATTATTAGGCAAGTTGTATTTTTGAGGATTAATTTTATTATTGAACAACAACCATGTTCTCAATGAACCCAAAAAACTCATTAATATCAAAGCTGAATAGTTTTGGAAGTAGTTTTTAGTTTGTTTTTAGTTATAGCTATTTTAGGGGGATATCTGTGTGTGCAGGTGACTATTACTGTGCATAATTATTAGGCAACTTAACAAAAAACAAATATATACCAATTTCAATTATTTATTTTTACCAGTGAAACCAATATAACATCTCAACATTCACAAATATACATTTCTGACATTCAAAAACAAATCAGTGACCAATATAGCCACCTTTCTTTGCAAGGACACTCAAAAGCCTGCCATCCATGGATTCTGTCAGTGTTTTGATCTGTTCACCATCAACATTGCGTGCAGCAGCAACCACAGCCTCCCAGACACTGTTCAGAGAGGTGTACTGTTTTCCCTACTTGTAAATCTCACATTTGATGATGGACCACAGGTTCTCAATGGGGTTCAGATCAGGTGAACAAGGAGGCCATGTCATTAGATTTTCTTCTTTTATACCCTTTCTTGCCTGCCACGCTGTGGAGTACTTGGACGCGTGTGATGGAGCATTGTCCTGCATGAAAATCATGTTTTTCTTGAAAGGATGCAGACTTCTTCCTGTACCACTGCTTGAAGAAGGTGTCTTCCAGAAACTGGCAGTAGGACTGGGAGTTGAGCTTCAACCCGAAAAAGCCCCACAAGCTCATCTTTGATGATACCAGCCCAAACCAGTACTCCACCTCCACCTTGCTGGCGTCTGAGTCGTACTGGAGCTCTCTGGCAGTTATTTTGCGCCTTGGTTTTTCCACACGCTTCTTGCGACCCTGTTGACTATTTTGAATGAAACGCTTGATTGTTCGATGATCACGCTTCAGAAGCTTTGCAATTTTAAGAGTGCTGCATCCCTCTGCAAGATATCTCACTATTTTTGACTTTTCTAAGCCTGTCAAGTCCTTCTTTTGACCCATTTTGCCAAAGGAAAGGAAGTTGCCTAATAATTATGCACACCTGATATAGGGTGTTGATGTCATTAGACCACACCCCTTCTCATTACAGAGATGCACATCACCTAATATGCTTAATTGGTAGTAGGCTTTCGAGCCTATACAGCTTGGAGTAAGACAACATGCATAAAGAGGATGATGTGGTCAAAATACTCATTTGCCTAATAATTCTGCACTCCCTGTATATATGTTAAAGCCCTTTGTCTGCCTTTTTTCCCTAACACCTGAGACCTCATATCTTTGAGCCTTTATAACATTTGTGTGCAATAATCTTTAAACAATTGTTATAATATGGTGTTATTATGAGTGCAACTGTACTTTGTAATGTATTTTGATGTGTTTTGTGACACTGATGTAGCCCCTGACCTCAGGGAGATGAGAGATCTGACATGTTGGTAACTTGAGTTGCATTCTGCCTTTCATGAGCATGGGCAAAACTGACTGTTGCTCTTGCATTCACTAAACTAGCTAATGTTAAGCTAGGAATGTCCTCCTGTAGCCCCTACCCTCAGGGAGATGAGAGATCTAACATGTTGGTAACTTGAGTTGCATTCTACCTTTTATGAGCATGGGCAAAACTGATTGTTGCTCTTGCATTCACTAAACACTAAACTAGCTGATGTTAAGCTCGGAATTCCCTCCTGTAGAGACACCAGCCCTCTTCTAGGGCTGAGACCGGAAGTAATGGACATGGCACAAAAAAAGGAAATAAAGGGTTAATGGTTAATACATATTGCAGTGATATCTATTAAGTATTCATATTGATACAGACTCTTTTATATCCTTTTAACAATTTATATAATTGCAGGTAAAAATTTTGATGAAGATGGTGCCCTTATGAACTGGTGGAGTAACCATTCAATGACAAACTTTAATGATTTGAAACAATGCTTTGTGCACCAATATGGCAGCTT
The DNA here is from genome assembly GCF_027579735.1 of Bombina bombina. NCBI lineage: Eukaryota > Metazoa > Chordata > Amphibia > Anura > Bombinatoridae > Bombina > Bombina bombina. The sequence goes on from NC_069502.1 coordinate 331,092,461, forward strand.
CTCATGGGATGTTGCTGGAGGAAAGAAAGTAACTTTTTATATATATATTAAAAGCTATCATTAACTACTAAGAACATTATTTACTTTAAATAGCATATAATCTTTACTTTTCTTACCATTGTCTGCTACATTTCTTGGTGCATTATTTTATCTAGCTATAACAGCTAACCTTTTCTTTTTAAATTTCCTACCTTGACTCTCCTCTTATTCCATATTTAGTTAACCCCTTCACACTCTTTTCACCTTTCTTTCCTCATTCTCTTTATCTATCATGCACTGACTTCTTCCATCCTCGCTCCTTTTAGATGGATGGATAAGTAGATAGATTGCTTTCTGGCCTTTCACTATGGGCTAGATTTATTAAAGCCCTACGGCTGCAAGTTCTCACAAGAACTTGCTTGCCGTCATTTATCAAGCAGCGTTCACCAGACCGCCGCTTCCCTAACCTCTTCGCCACCTCTATTGTGGTGAAATTCAATCTCCTCGGTCTAGTCAGACGAGGAGATTGACAGCTCCTGCCCGCGCGTGATTGGCTGTGCGTGGGCAGGGGGGCGGGATTACACGCGAGTGCAAAATGGCGAATACCTGCACGTATACGTGCCCCTGTATGCCTCAGCTTTAATAAATCTAGCCCATTATGTATAGATGTACACATGTTCTTATTTTGTTCATGTGTAAAGAAATACATACTAATATATTTAAAATGATTTCATAGCTTACATTATCAATATTTTACATTATCAATTCTTTATATAATTCTGGTACATATTAAAACAATATTTATGATTTGCTTATGGTTATATATGCATTAGTAGAACCAAGTAAATTTTTTAAGAAACACCAGAGTGTGGAAATTTGTTCTTTTATTATTTTGCAGCTAAATGGCCTCATTACATTATCAGAAAATATTGCGGACAATGGTGGACTAAGAGAATCTTACAGGGTAAATATATTCTTTGTTATAATAAATTCTCTCTTAGAATACAGACAACATACAAGTTCAGATTATATTTTTTAAAGTGTAATACACTATATATAATTATGTTTATAATAGTACCATACATCTTTTAGCATTTTTTATTGTTTAAATATGCATACAAAGCTAGATAAGCTAGATTACAAGTGGAGTGCTAAATTATTGTGTGCCCTCAAATCATTACAAATAGCCTGTTATTGCTACTGCAATATCTGATTAATTTTCTAAAAGTGTTCCAAATGCCCCCAAAATAAAGGGTCTGTTAGTTTTTTATTATAAAATGTAACATTGTCTTTCATAAAAAAAAAACTACTGCACTAGCCAGTTTTTAAGGGTTTAAAGTGGCGGGTATGGGGTGTTAGAAAAAAAGAAACAGCACTGAAAAGTGCCTTTACAATGGGGTCTATGGGAACTGTGTGTTCCCTGTATATACATATATATATATATATATATATATATATATATATATATATATATATATATATACATATACATATAAAGTATTTATCTGTTTATGTTTAAAATTGCTGCGCAACTTACCTCCTTCGCTGCGCTAGTTCTCATGCCGTGTCTAAAATTACATGCAGAGAAACATGGGAAACCATCCTTATGTGTTTCTCACTGCAACTAGCACTTAAAGGGACACTGAACCCAATTTTTTTATTTTGTGATTCAGATAGAGCAGCAATTTTAAGCACCTTTCTAATTTACTCCTATTATAATTTTTTATTCGTTCTCTTGCTATCTTTATTTGAAAAAGAAGGCATCTAAGCTTCTTTTTTGGTTCAATACTCTGGACAGCATTTTTTTTATTGGCGGATGAATTTATTCACCAATCAGCAAGAACAACCCAGGTTGTTCACCAAAAATGGGCCGGCATCTAAACTTACATTCTTGCATTTCAAATAAAGGTCCCAAGAGAATGAAGAAAATTTGATAATAGGAGTAAATTAGAAAGTTGCTTAAAATGTCATGCTATATCTGAATCACGAAAGAAAACATTTGGGTTCAGTGTCCCTTTAATCATAAGTAACAAACACTGACAACACCCATATTTAGTTGAAATAAATGTTATTAACTCCTCTCCATCTCCTCCATGTACAGGGATCCTACATACGTCTCATAATAAGGGTACATCAGATATCACAATACAATATATCTTTAACATAACAGTGTACATCTCTGAAGGTATCCTATTCCATGAGAATTTTAACAGTTCGTATGTCTCATCCCTTGTTGACACATATGAAGAATCCAACACTTGAATGTGGTTTTAACTTCTCAGAACTGCATTCTTCATAAATTACTGTGGAGTTGTTTTTCTTGATAAATTCTCCCCCTGTTTCCTCTCTTCTTAACTCTCCTTTAGAGCATTATTCTTTGTAGGGAGTAGAATAATGTGGGGGGTGTGCTCTCTTAATAGTTTCAACACAACTTATCAAAATTTAAAAAATAATCTATAAACAAACCGAACCAACAAATCAACAATATAAAAACATTCATAGAGTTGTACTATACCACTGCATATTTTATAATCTTCTTGTCTAAAGATTGCTTACTCATCTAAGAGTACTTCTACCAAGGACCCAAGTATCCCTTCTAGTCAGCTATGGCCCCTCTCTCTCGCTTTAGGTATAGGGTATATCTCCTCCACCCCCCAGTCTCAAACCTCTTTTTTTTATTTATTGTAAGGTGTCACTGCTTATTGGTCTCCATTATCCAGTAGAACCAGACTTTTTGGAACCAAGGCTCCATGTCTAGCACATTTGCTGCTGACTCATACATTTAATACGCTGCCCGGATCCTAGCTAAAACCTCTGCCCAAGACGGAATTTCCGTCTTCCAATATTTTGCTATAGTTATTCTTGTTACGGTACACAGAATCCTGATAAACACATTTATGTGTGTATTAAATCTAGTTATTTTCTCGTGTAACAACGCCTGTGCTGGGGTGAGAGAGATCTGTTCATTCAGTATCTTGCTCAATAATTTAGATAGTTTTTGCCATATATTACTTACTTTAGAGCAATCCCACCACATGTGGAAATAGGTACCCACCGTTTGACAGCCTCTGTAACATCGATTATTGCTCCCTTTAACCATATGGGCTGTTTTTGTTGGGGTCAGATACCATCTAAAAGAAGTTTTCAGTACATTCTCCCTAAGATCCGCACTTATAAGTCCTTTACTAGCTTGAGAAAACATTTTGTCCCATTTATCTATCATTACTGATGTTTTTGTTTGTATCTTACTCTCCTGAATAGAAATATATAACCTGGAAATTGCCTTTTTAGGTCTATTAAGGGATGCACATAGGTACTCTAAAGTCGTCTGTCGGCCATGTGTCCCCTCTGTCCCTAGGTATTCTCGTATGGCTGATGTTGTCTGGAGATACAGGAACCAATGTAGTTGGATGGGTTCAAGTTTTTGCTGAAGTTGAGAATATGTCAACAACTTACCCTGGTGTTGTAGATCTGCAACCCTATATAACCCTTCATTTTCCCATTTCATAACTCTACACTTGAAATCGTCGTTTACTATGTATTTCAGTGGTATTGTCAGTGAGTTTACAGGGACTAACCCTCCCATCCATTTGATAGTCATCCATTGTTGTCTAGTAAGCAATGTAGTTTTATTGTGATATAAAGCTCGAGATTCTCCCAGAACCCTGTCCCACAAAATACCATCTGGTGTCTCTTGATTCAGCATTTCTGCTTCCAGGGCGGGCCATAATATGTTTGTCTGTCGCCTCCCCAGTATCGAAGTCTGGGCTAAGCGAGCTTCTGTGTAATAGTCGTGTAAGTTAGGGACTCCTAACCCTCCTAGTTGTCTGTGTCTGTCTAATATCTGACGCAAGATCCTCGGGTGTTTGTTGTCCCTCAAAAATCTGTGTATATCTTTCTGGATATTATCGAGGTCTGGAATATTAATTTTAATAGGAAGTACTCGAAACAAGTACAGAATTCTTGGCAGAATTGTCATTTTCACCGCAGATATTCTGCCATACCATGAGAACCCCATCTTTCTTCATTTCCCTAGGTCAGATCGGATTGTTTTAAACAGGGGAACATAATTTGTGGTGTAGAGTCTAGAGGAATGCGTGGTTAATTTAATCCCCAAGTATTTCAGGCCCCCTAGCGCCCATTGAAAGTCGAAGTTGGCTTCTATCAGTTTTATTGTGTGTTTTGGGATAGATAAGGGGAGTGCCTCACATTTATCAGCGTTTATCTTATAGCCCGAAATTTGGGAAAACAAATCTAGTGCCTGGTATAGAAAGGGCAAGGACTTTGATGGATTCGTAATTGTGAGTAGAACATCGTCGGCAAACAGGGCAATTTTATGACTTAACTTCCCTATCTCTACCCCTGAAATATCTGGACAATTCCGTATATATGCTGCTAGTGGTTCTATGCACAATGCAAAGATTAAAGGTGAGAGCGGGCATCCCTGTCGTGTGCCGTTGAGTATGTGTATGTCTTTAGATTGGTGTCCTATCGCTCTAACCTGGGCTGTTGGTGTCGAGTACAACCCTCTAATAGCTTGTAAGAATCTCCCATTAAATCCCATTGTTGTGAGCACCGCCATCATATATTTCCAATCTACTCTATCGAATGCCTTCTCCGCATCCAGTGACAGGACCAGAGAAGGCATTCCCTTTTCCTGAAGATAATCTATTACTGACACCATTTTGCGAATATTATCCGGGGCTTCCCTATCCTTAATAAATCCAACTTGGTCTGCATGTATAATAGAGGGTAAAATATGTTTAAACCTGTTGGCCATAATTTTTGTAACTATTTTGAGATCTTGGTTGATAAGAGAGATCGGCCTATAACTAGCACAGAATTTGGGATCTTTTCCCTGTTTCGGTATGACCACTATCCTAGCACGAAGGAGGTCCTTAGGTATTTCCCCTCCCTCCATAATATGATTTGAGAATACCACTAAGTGGGGTATCAGTGTCTCTTTAAATGCTTTATAATATTCCCCTGGGAAGCCATCAGGTCCTGGGGCTTTACCTGGCTTAAGTTTTTTAATAGCCGCCAGCACCTCCACCTTTGTAATCTTGGCATTTAACACTTCCATATCTTTCTCAGTTATTGGGGTTAGTTTTGCTTTTGAGATGAAGGAGTCGAACATCTCCTGCGTGGAGGGATTGTGTTGCACTTTTAAACCATCATATAGTTTGCTATAAAACCCGGCGAATATATCAACAATCTCCTGAGGGTGGGAAGTCATCTGTCCATTGGAATTCTGTATCTGTGGTATAGCCAGAGCCTTGTAGTTATCTCTAATTTTCTTTGCCAAATATTTGTCTGGTTTATTAGAATAAATATAATAATTTGTCTTTAGTTTATGTGCAGCTCTTAGGGATTGCTCATTTAATAGCGAGTGCAGTTTTTGTCTTTCAGTAGTGAGCTGCGACAGTGTAGCCCTCGACTGGGTCTGTTTATGTAGTATTTCCAAGGATTTTATTACTGTCTCAATGTGTTTTATGTGGGCCTCTCTTTGTTTTTTGTATTGAATCTTCTCCTTAATGAGAATCCCTCTCAGTACTGTTTTATGTGCTGCCCAGGGTGTGATTGGGTTCACTGTGGAGTCTACGTTAATCCTCCAGTATTCTTCTAGGTGATTAAGTATGTTGTTTTTTACTAACTGGTTTTTCGTGCAGGATGGGTCATATGTCCAGGTCTTTGTTCTATGTGGGTCTGAAAGATTACCTAATCTTAATTGAGTAATAGAGTGGTCAAACCATACGCATGGATGTATGTCTATGGTTTGTATTGCAGGCTGCAGGATCTGGCTTGTAAATACATAGTCTATTTTACTGTAGCTATCGTGGGCTGATGAGTAAAAGGTCGTATCTCTAGATCCCCCATTCAAAGTCATCCAAGTGTCATGTAGAGTATGCTGCTCAAGTATACCTAGTATATTTTTAGCAGTCGTTTTTTGCCTATTCTTTTTATTCGATGACAGGGTAAGATTTTGGTTTGCCAATGCCTGAAGATCAATGTTAAAATCTCCCGCCAGTAGTATTCGCATTCGTGACCAACCGGTCAGCAAATGTGAGACATTCTCAAAGAATTTATCTTGTTGCTCATTAGGAGCATAAACATTACACAGAAGCACATCCACTTCCCCTATCCTACCCATCACTAAAAGATATCTACCCTCCGCATCTGATATGGTGTCTTTGTGCAAGAATGGTATGGATGAATGTATCAGGATAGAAACCCCTCTTTTTTTGGAGTCTAAAGTGGAGTGATATTGTTGCGGGTAGTCTTTTGCCCAATATTTAGGTATAGTTTTTTTAAGGAAGTGGGTTTCCTGTAGGTATATAATAGTTGCCCTTAATCTCCTATAATTAGTCATAGCCGTCCTTCTTTTAATGTCTGTATTAAGGCCTCTCGCATTGTGCGAGACTAACACAATTCTATGGAACGTCATTGTCTCTACTATGTGTAAGTGTCAATCTCCTATCCGTCATCGGTTGCATCATTATAGGATGTAGTAGTCTATTGTCATAGGGATTGCCCTCACTTCTCTTCTGGTATTCTAAGAAACCTGGGTTCTCCTCCCCTCTCCTGTGATTCCCTAAGGTTACCCCCTCTGATGAGTGAACATGCAGTGTACAGTATCTTTCAACTCCATATAACATATAAATGAACAAACATACAATCAACATTAACTGATATTGACTTAGTGTTAGGATAAACATGAGTCAAAAACAAACATAAATAATGACAAGCCAGTGGTCTTACCAGAAACTATAGCATGTGTCCCTTTTTTGAGTGAAATAATAATATCAGTCCTTTAAAAAAGGGTCCAAACAATAAACCTCATTGCTGAATCAGAGGCTATCCAGATCGGGTAAACCTCTAATTTATCATCAACGAACAGAGATATCTTCCTCCACCTCAAATGTGGCTTATCCAACAGCTTCAAGTTTTCATTTTCTTCTTAGTGATTTTCTTCCACTTTGATCTTTGAGGTTTTGGACGGTTTTGGGATGAGTCAGGCGGATGTGTTGTTGTTTCTCCAGTTGTGGTGTCTGGGGGTTCTAGGTCAAGAAATCTACATATATCAGGGATCTCTTCCACTGTCTTGATAGACAGCAGCCTACCATTCCGCACCACTTGTAGTGCAAAAGGAAAACCCCATCTGTATGGGATCTGGTTCTTCCTCAGAAGTAGAGTAAGAGGTCGTAGTGCATTTCGTCGTTGTAGCGTTTTAACGCAGAGGTCTTGAAAAAACTGGATGATATTTCCTTGAAATTTGAAGGTGGGGTTTTGTCTGGCTGCTAGAAGTATCTTCTCTCTGTCTGGGTATCGTAGCAATTTGATAATAACATCTCTTGGTGGCTGATCAGGTTTGGGTTTGGGTCTGAGAGCCCTATGAGCTCTCTCTATCGGGTAGTCCGAATCATTGGACGTTCCCAGGATAGCGTGGAACATTTGTTGGAGATAGGTGTGGAGCTCTTCAGCTGTTATGGTTTCTGGTATCCCCTTAAGCCTAATATTGGATCTTCTGCTCCTATTTTCCATATCTTCTATTTTCTCTTCTAGTTCCATTATTGTTTGTTGTTGTGAGGCTAATGTTTCCGAAATTGTTGTAACTTCCTCTCCCATCTCATCTGTGGTTGATTCTGGGGAGTCTACTCGGCTTCCCAGTTCCGAGATCTCGTTCTTAATTTCAGTGAGACTGCTAGTAATTGTCGCTTGAAAGCTGTCCATTTTGTCCCACAGCTTTTCAAAATTGGATGTAATGTCCTGTTTAGAAACTAAGGACCGTAGATCTGCCCTGGTTACAGGTATCATATCGTTAGAGTCTATCTCATCCCCTGACTCCAGGTCTTCCTCCATTTCAACTGTGGGATGGTCTTGAGTTTTGGATGTTTTAGCTGCTTTGAAGAAGGCATCCACTGATATAGATTTCGCCCCTTTATCACTTTTAGGGCCTTTTCTGGTAGACATGGCTAATTTCAAAGCTGATAGGAATGCACTGCCGTATGTTTAAGTATAATAGTCAATGATATGAGAATATGGCGTCAGGCTCCCTCTTCTGTGTTTCACAGGTGCGAGCAAAAAGCGGTTTATTTTCTGCTACTGTGCCATAATGCGATTGCTTGTTAAGCTCCTCTGACATATATATATATATATATATATATATATATGAACATCAAAGAAAAGAAATCCAGCGAACCAACTTGAAAACATAAACTTCTTCTTTATTTATCTTCAGGTACAAAAATCCACACTTCAACATAAAATAGAAATAGCTTGTGTCATCAGATTAAGCCGTAGCCGGTCTTACGCGTTTCGGCTTAGAAATGCCTTAATCATAGACCATATATATATATAAAGATCCCCACTCTCTCAATGCACATGGAGAATAGGCAGCTACATTCCAAACCTCTGCGTCTTATCTTGTTATGCACTAACAGATTCAAATCCCAGCATCCAACCGCCTTTCTGCTAAAGTCTTCACTCACTTTATCTATATTTCCCTCATTTCTTGTTGAAGGGCATATTAATCAATCCCTATGGGACTCTATGAAGTATGAGGGGTTTGCTGTGGTAAGGGAAACAGTCTTACTCTGTCACATCATCAGATTTCTGCCAGACCACCCAGCCAAGCCATTTCACACAGCCATGTAGCTATCTATTGTCATTCATTTTTACAGCTTGACTGAGCCAGAGCATATAATGACACTCTTTATCCAAATGCTGGGATCTCTTTTACTGTCTCTGATCCCCAGGGCATTTGTCCACACTGGACCAAGTCGGAAAGGGAAAGTGGGATATGACCTGCTGAGCAAAGCCAGCAGGAAATGGAGGGGACAGAGAGCAGCAATACTTTGTTGATCAAAGTTGTATTAAAATTTCTCCTTTAGTGCTGAATCTTGCCCCCAGATAAACTCTCACACAGTCAGCCCGGTGTTTTATAATTATGCCTTAATAGACAGTGATGCAGTGCTAGTGAGCAGTTACACTAATGTCCAGCAACTATGGGGTCCTGCTTATAAATCCTCTGTAAATATGCAGTTTATGTGGATAAATAGAGAGAGACACCCTGCATGCACTAGACTTTAAACAAATGTATTCCAAACACGTCAGTCCTGCCCCTGCAGGTTTATTAGCTCTTGCTAGCACAGTCCTATGTGGGAGGAAGACTGTGTTCTTTCTGTAGGCCCTGTGGTTTTGCTGTGATTGAGGACATCTTTACAAGTCTGCTTTATGCCTGAAACAGCCAAAGTCTGCTATCAGCACTGCGTGCTATAATGAAACATGTGTGTAGGGGCCAATATTAGTAAGTACGTTAGTTTTTGAGGCCTCCCAAATAATGTAACTGAAGTTGTAAACTTGTATATGGAGCAGCCTCCACGTGGGAAGCAAAATCACAGGCTGTATTAAGGCTATAGTGTATTTATATAGACTTCAGGCTATGCTAGTGTATTCCGCAGAAGGTGTAGAGTCCCTTATTTGTGTGCCTCCGTTAGTGCTGCTTTCCTAGATTGTAGCTGCGCTAATCCAGTATGGTGCGGCTCTCACTATGAGCGGGATGAATATAGAAGATGGCGTCTCGCGCCAAAACTGCTCTAGCCCCTCCTGAGACCAAGTCCTAATATTTTGGCCAGCTTGGGTCAATCTCTCACCCCACCTATTACTAAGGCAGACTATTGTGGTTTGTGCGGCACTGTCTGCAAGTGGCTGTCCAGCCTCTACTTACAATTGCCTCCCGGTCAGTTCCGGCGTGCGGTCTCCTTGCCTGCTCCAAAGTTCAGTGTAGCTATGAGTCCTGTTAAGCTCCGGAGCGGATCCCCGACCCTCCGGAGCTAAGTGGTAAACTTGCCTCTGCCTGATGTTGAAGGTGATGCCGTTGACGTGGGTTAATGCAGCTGTGCCAGGCAGTCAGTTGCTGGTTGTCCGGATCTTCCAATCCGACTTCTAAAAAAGAAGCAGCTGTCTTTAAATTAGTTAGGAGGGTTTCCCCCAATTAGCTGGTTATCAATAGAGGTGAAAATGGTCCCTTACGTACACTTTAATAGCTAAAAGTAAACTGTTTGTGGAGGAGCTCTTTGGTATGGCGTCTGAACAGTGCGGTAGTTGGCTCCCGACAACACCCATATTTAAAGGGACAGTCTATACCAAAATTGTTATTGTTTAAAAAGATAGATAACGCCTTTACTACCCATTTCACAGCTTTGCACAACCAACATTGTTATATAAATATACTTTATAACATTTAAACCTCTAAATTTCTGCCTGTTACTAAGCTACTATAGACAGCCTCTTATCACATACTTTTGTATTAGCTTTTCACAACAGGGGAGTGCTAGTTAATGTGAGCCATATAGATAACATTGTGCTCTCTCACGTGGAGTTGTGGCTGATTGGCTAAAATGCAAGTCAATAGATAATAAATAAATAGCCATGTGATCAAGCGGCTGTAAAAAGTGGCTTAGTTACAAGGTAATCACAGAGGTAAAAAGTATATTAATATAATGATGTTTTTTGTGCAAAACTGAATGGGTATTAAAGGGATTATATAACTTTTTAAACAATAACATTTTTGGAGTTGATTATCCCTTTAAGTATTGGCGAGCCAATCATATACCTTAAAACAAAGTAAGTGGTAACTATCAGATGAGTTTAACTCCTGCTACAGGGACATAAAACCCAAAATGTTTCTTTCATGATTCATATAACATACAATTTTCAATTTTTCTTCTATTATCAATTTTTCTTTGTTTTTTTGTTCTCCTATGTTGAAAAGCAGGAATGTAAGCTCAGGACTGTGCACGTGTCTGCGGCACTATATAGCAACAATGTAATCCATTAGCAAGAGCACTAGATGGCAGCACTATTTCGTGTCATGCAGTTCTTCACGCATGTGCACGCTAGCTACCTAGTTATCTCTTCAGCAAAGAATAACATAAGAACAAAGCAAACTTGATAATAGAAGTAAATTGGAAAGATTTATTGTATTCTCTATCTGAATCATGAAAGAAAATTTGAGGTTGTATGTCCCTTTTATGTGGTATAGATATGCACATCATTAGTTAAATTGCAATAAAATTACCTTAAAGGGACACTGAGCCCAAATTTTTTCTTTCGTGATTCAGATAGAGCATGACATTTTAAGCAACTTTCTAGTTTACTCCTATTATCAAATTCTCTTCATTCTCTTGGTATCTTTATTTGAAAAGCAAGAATGTAAGTTTAGATGCCGGCTCATTTTTGGTGAACAACCTGGGTTGTCCTTGCTGATTTGTGGATAAATTCATCCACCAAAAAAAAAAAACTGTCCAGAGTTCTGAACAAAAAAAAAAAGCTTAGCTGCCTTCTTTTTCAAATAAAGATAGCAAGAGAACGAAGAAAAATTGTTAATAGGAGTAAATTAGAAAGTTGCTTAAAATTGCATGCTCTATCTGAATCACGAAAGAAAAAAAATTGGTTTCAGTGTCCCTTTAACTGACGGACAAATGCTTTTTCTATGGGATTCAATAATTGTTTTTTAACTTTGCTTTAGTGGTTTATTTTAAAATAACTTTTAATAGCTACAGTAAATGGTCACATAAAATTGCAACCTGTAAAGCTAGATCATATTTTTAAACTGTTAGTGGCAGAGAGAGAATCTGTGACTTCTTTTTCATCTCACATTAAATATCAAAACAGGAACTCAAATGAATACTTGTGGCATATAACCTCACAGAGATACAACATACCTTTTATGCTTAATTTCAACATGTAATAACATTTCCCACAGTGGGATTTATACAGCTTTTTAGAAATAATGCTGGCTTTGCTCCATGACTGCAACAATTAGATTAATTCTCAGTTACCAAAAAGGGTGCAGAGACTAAAGTGTAAAGGTAACTTAGCCTCCTCCCTCACAATAGGCTATAGCCTAATTTATTAACTACTAGTAAATAACACATAAGTTAATAACAACAATATCTACGCCCCACATGTTCCTGCACATCACCACAAACAAGTCTCAGAGACTGGCTCTGTCACTCACTCACTACTACCAGTGATCAAGACATGACAAGAACCCCAGCACACAGCTATGACTTCTGCCACCAAAGATGGGGTAGAGCTTATCCTGGCAATTCATTGTGTTAAAGCTGTAGATTCTACTTCCCCACTATTTAAAGTCATTCCTGTGATATGCCTAGTGACCTTAGTCACCTATCAACTAGCCTTCATTGGAGTAAAAAAACATTCCTTCTATTTCCCTCATACCTATTACGTGAGCTCTCAAAATAAGTAGGGCATTTGCAGTGTACTATATACTCAAAGGGCCAGATTACAAGTGGAGCACTATTTAACACTCCAGCTCGAGATTTAACTGCTCTAAAAGAAAGCTTTTTGCTTGCATCAGGTTGCGCTCGTATTACGAGTTGAAAGTAAACTGTTTTTGCTCTCGTCAATGAAGCAAAAAAGTGGAAAAAACCTAACACGCTACTCACACACAATCACAATCACATATTTTCAAGTGAGCTAACCCAACATGAAAATATGAATATTTAACATTCCAATGTTCTTCACGTAGCAGAATATGTTCTATTTATTCATAAATATATATTTATATTTATATCTGATGGTGTTTTGCCCCCCCCAAATTTTATATATATATATATACACAGTATATCATCACTATATATAGGTAAAGATATATACAGATATATATAGGAATATCTATTTATAAATACTAAGAACATATTCTGCTATGTGCAGACCATTGAAAAGTGAAATATTTACAGTAAATAAAACACTATAACACTTTATTAAAGATGAATATTTTTTCTACATATATTCATCTACTTAACAGCAAAGGGCTCTAATGCACTTATATATTTGTATATATATATATATATATATATATATATATATATATATATATATATATATATATATATGTAAATAAAAGAGAGTCTGTATCGGAAAGAATTCAGCGCTACAAAAAATACCAATGGTTTGAAAGTGATCTAATATAAAATGTATCAGAGGTGTCAGTTATGTTGGTAACAGGCAGTCTATATACGTCTCTGGATAATAGTGAAGAAAAGAGTCCTGGATTTTCAAGGTGTGATGCAAAAAAAGGCAATTGGAGTAATGATTATTTAGATGTACAAGATCCTGGTAAATTTCACTTTTAGACACCCAAACTATATCATAAATAGTCAATAGAAAAGATGGTAGTCAAACTGCAGCCAAGGACTCTACACGACAAATGGTATTCTCTTACCAGAGGGTACCTCAATCATATGAGGTAATGTCTACGCGTGTGGTAAAGTTTCTCCGGTCTGTTATGGTTTCTCCTCCTTTCTTGGAAGAGCTCCTAGTGGATGTCCTCTGTGCAGACTTGTGTATGGCACTTTCCCTCTTCGGCGATTTCCCGATCTTTGGGGTTGTTGTTGTTATATATATATATATATATATATATATATATATGTACATGTGTGCATATGTATTGATGTGTATGTCTGTAAATACATGTATACACATATAAATACATAAATACACATGTACATATATATATATATGTGTGTGTATATATATATGATATGATTATTTATATATATATATATATATATATATATACACAGTATATATAGTTGTTCTCTGTGTACTTTATAAGAACATCAAATATCTGATATATCTGAATCAACGATTAAGTGCCAGGCCGGCAGAGTACACTACTGACTGTGACCTTGTTGACAATGGTACCATATGCTTATATTGTTTTTAAAGATTGTTTTAATACAGTAAAGATGCTTTTTATTATAAGTTTACCAGTGTGCAAAGCCTATGTGAAGATTTTCAAAAAAATCTGATAATTCACTGGAATGAGTTATTTTATTAATGTTCCACAACTTAGCTAGAAAATGATAAGTAACTGCTCATTTAACCTCTAGATGTTATCCGTCAAATTGAATCTTATGGCACATATTTAATAGCTACCATGCAATATCCTGTTATGTTTAGTAAGGAAAGTCCCTGTTCAATTTAATTTTTACATGGAGAAAAAAGTGTACTGAGCTCAGGTGGTTTTAATAAAGCCATCCAAGTTTTACTAACCTAAATGTATGTGGTTAAAGCAAAAGTAAAACATAAAACATGCAACTGAATGATTAATGACTATCATGACATGTGCGACTGAAGATTTCATATAATTGTGCATGATTTTTTAAAAATGTGCAAATGCACAAAAATCATTAGCTTCCTAGTTTAAAAAATGTGATTTGAGCAATAATAATTTTTATTTTATTCAAACCATCTTGCAAAGACAGAAGTATTAGACTGGTTTTGTTGCTGTTTTACCCTTATTTCTATAACAAATACAATTAGGTAGGTTGTCTTACTAAGCTATACATTTTTATCTTTCTTGAAGGCTTACCAAGACTATGTAAGAATACACGGAAAAGAGAAAAAACTCCCTAGTATCGATATGAACACTGAGCAACTATTCTTCATTAGTTTAGGACAGGTACCGTATATCTATGCATTTTATAATTGTGCATAATGCCACAAGCAATTTGTGCAAAAAGACTGTAATAATGTAATGCTTTCTTTATTGCTAGCATGTGCGTTACTTTTGATTGTAAATGTTTGGATACATTTTAAGTAATAGTAGTGAAATATTTGTTTAAAAGGACATTCTAGTGCATTTTAATATTGAAACAGTATATAACAATTAGGGTTGCACCGATACCATTTTTTTAAGACCGAGTACAAGTACCGATACTTTTTTCAAATACTCACCGATACCAATTACCGATACTTCTTTTTTAATATCATGACAGTTTTCCAAGCACAATGCAGACTAATGAATTAGATATCTTCTTTATAATGATGAACTGTAACTCAAAAGACAATTTGAAATAATAAAGAACATGTTTATAAATAAAAAATATTACAATCAAATATATTAAGAATGTCAACAATAAATAACAGCTGCAGCAGCTGTGGCTGGAAAGTTACAATTTAAAGGGGTGATTACTGGATGCTATTGGGTTGTATGGTGCCTATATAACATCAATCTGATATTTGTATTTAATACAAAGTAATATAATTTAATTCTGGAAAAAATATTGGGAAAGGAGTGTCCCAGTAATCCCCTTTGAGAAAAATAGAGCATTTGAATTCTTCTGACTCAACAGAAAATAGGACTGGTCTTCATATTTTTCCAGGGCTGCTTTTTATTTTCAGTCCTCAGAGTACAGTATGTTTTGAACTTACTTGTTCAAGATGAGAACTAGCAGTATAACAGGCAATCTAGCTATTTGAATATTTTTTTAAAGTTAGTGGCAAGCTCTTTTTAATGAACAGAAGCATCTCTGCATGTTCAGCTATAATTCTGTTTCTGCTATCAGTAAGGACGTTTGATGCTAAGCTGAACAGTCTTTCACATTTTAAACTACTGCATGGGGCAGACATATATTTTTGGGCCATTTTAGCCAGAGCTGGAAATCTCAGTTTATTAACTGCCCAGTACTTCAGGGGTTTGCCTGAACAACGTGTATAGTAGCGGCTTTTGGAGCACTGCTCTGACGTACAATAAAACAAATAACAGCAATTTGTATTGGCAGAACAGAAGTGAACAAATTTTAGTTAAGTTTCCACTCCAGGTTAAATGAAATGGGAACATGCAGTTTGAAAAAAAACCACAAGATGATGTATGGGTAGGAAGTGGAGGTATCGGTTTAAGTATCAGTGAATTTGCACGAGTACAAGTACTCATGCAAATACTTGGTATCGGTACCGATACTAGTATCGGTATCGGTGCAACCCTAATTATAATTTAAACAGACTCATTAATACATAAAAAATACAATAACATTCTGAATGAATTCAAATACACCTTTATTTTTATTTTTTAGGTCTGGTGTGGAATGTACAGACCTGAGTATGCTGTCACAACAATTGCTACCAGTACTCACAGCCCCAATATGTTCAGGTCAGTTGTGTTCCAATTCAAATAAATGATAATAATAATAAGAATAATAAGAATAAGAATAATAATAATAAGAATAATAATACAAATTCAGTTTAGTATGCAAAAAAATTGACATGGAGCCCAAACGTTTAATAGTCCATGTTTCACTTTTATGGTTGTTTAGTAATCAGGTATAGCTCACACATTTATGTACTGGGCACATTTAGTGTTGTCAGCTGTGTCCTACACAAAATACTAGACAACCAGTGGGTGACAAATAAACCTTTCTTTAGGTCCCAGCTAAGCCCTTAGTTGTTTTACTAATATAAACACTATCATAAAGAAGTGACACTGTGTAAGTACAATAATGCGACTCATGAAACATAGCAGTTCAATCTAATGCTCTAATCATAGCATAGGCAGCTTTTATCATTTTAGCTGCTGCTTGAGGAACTTTTAAGTGTCCTCTATTGATGTACATTTTATTGGACCAATGGTTGAAATATTGGACTGTTTAGTTCAACACTTTGTGGCCCTCTTTGCATTGGCCAGTGATGGTGCAGATCGTTGGTGGTGTGGGAGGGATACGAGGGAGGTGGGTGGGCGGCCCATCGCTGGAGCAGTTCAGGCAAGCAGGGATCAAGTTCCGGGAGTGCGGGTGAGACGACGGGAGCGCTCAAGAGGGCAGGAGCGTGTGCGTGCGCACTACACATATTAAGTATAAAGGAACATGTAAACATTGGGTTTTTTGGTATATAATATGTCTGGGTACAGTAAATGAGTAAGAGGAGAATTACAGCTAAACACAAACCATTCATAAATGTAAAGAAAAACCTTGGTCCCTAACGCTAAGAAAATTGAAAAATGGTCTGGTCACTAAGGGGTTAAAATGGCAGAAATCTAAAAAAAATAGCCGTGGTCCTTAAAGGTAAGAAAATTGAAAAAATGGTCTGGTCACTAAGGGGTTAAAACTGCATGCCCTATCTGAATCATTAAAACTTAATTTTGAGTAGACTTTGTCTTTAAATAAATAATCTCTTTTTTCAGGGTTAATGGAGTTTTGCAGAATTTCCCAGAGTTTTCACAGGCCTTCTCCTGTAGCAGTGGTGACTACATGAATCCACCAAAAAAATGTCATTTGTGGTAACATAATGCCTTTAAAAGATTGTTAATCATGTTTATCAAATACTTATTGTAATGTAAAAGCTCACTTTCCTATTTAACAGGCAATTCTTGTAAACTAGAGAGCATGCAAGTAAGCATGCACAAGCATGTTTTACACAGAATCCTGGGGTGAGATTTTTGTTGGCAAGATGAGAATGTGTTCATCCCATAACAGTTCTCATTAGGTAAAAGGCTGAACTCAGATGTCCTCTAATGGATTGATTCACAAGCATAACACAAACACAAGCACAGACATGTACAATTCACCAGGACTTAACTCCAACATGTCCTTGTAAAAAATGATTCTTAGAAATTGTCAGGGATAACAACACACACTACAAGCACTACGTACACATAATACACACACTATATGCACATACTACACACACACATTACACACACTAGGTACACATACTCCACCCACACACTACACACATTATATGCACATATTACACACACACACCTTACACACTACTACGTACACATACTACACACACACACACTACAAACACTGTGTACACATACTACACACACACACACTATATGCACATACTACACACACACACTACACACTGTGTACACATACTACACAAACACACTACACACACTATATGCACATACTACACAAACACAAAATACACACACTATATGCACATACTACGTACACATACTACACACACTATATGCACATACTACACACACTAAGTACACATACTACACACACAAACTGCACACACTATATGCACATACTATATACATACACTATGTACATATTCTATACAAACACACACACTACACACACTATATGCACATACTACACACACACACACTGCACACACTATATGCACATACTACACACACACTACACACACACCCTTACACACACACATACTACACACACTGTATGCACATAATACACACTCACACTACGTACACATACCACACACACACCCTTACACACACACTACACACACTATATGCAAATACTATACAAACACACACTACACACACTAAGTACACATGCTACACACACACACCAAGGTTTCTAAGGTGCTTATATTTCTTACGTGAATGATTCACTCATGTCTAAAATCAATTAAACATGGAGAAGTGCTGTTCTGAGCACATCGCTTTATATTTCTTATGCAATATATGGAATCTGCTTCTGTCTCTCCTGTCCTCATTGTGTCTTACCTTCTACACGTATACACACTTACACTCACACATATACACACATGTACGCACACATATACACATACATATACACACTCACACACACATATATGTAAACATAAACCCAAATGCAGACATCTACATACATGCGCACACACACACTTCACATACACATACACAAACACATATACACACATACATACAAACACACACACACATATATATATATATATATATATATATCACACACAGAACCATTCACACATATGGACACATACACTATACTGAAAGTTGTGGTGAATGCTGACTATTACCGCTAGACTTCTCCATAATCCTGGTCCATGTGCATTCACACACACATTCACACGCACACACACACACACTCTCTCTCTCTATCTCTCTCTCTCTCTCTCTCTCTCTCTCTCACACACACACACACACACTCTCTATCACACACACACACTCTTACACACACACATTCACACACACACATAAACTGGGCATTTCCATTAGTTTTGGACCAGGAGGAAACTTTTAATAAATAAGAAATGTAGCATTTCCCTATATTTAACCTTGAATAGACAAGTAACATTTTCTTCCCGAATAGTAATATATAGCAGTATGGAAAAAATGAAGAAGAAAAAAATACTCAGAACTCAAATATCTTTTTGAATAAAGCTCCTTCTTCATGACAAAACATATAAAAAGATTGTAAAATACACACACAGATATATATATATATATATATATATAATATATACACACACACACATATATATATATATATATATATATATATATATACGTATATATATATAAAGACCTAGAGATAGTAGCAGACAGACATTTATATCAACAGTCCATCATATAGGTTGACATATATATAATATTTTAGTAGCCCCTCCAAAGTATCCAAAGTAATGCAAATATATGTCCTTTTTTCCTATGCAACATCAACCTCACGAGGAGTCCCCCCATGGATAAAATAAGTATGGGGGCTGTACCTGTTATAATTGAGAGAACTAAAAATGGGGCTGTGTAGCACCCTCCATTAAAACAGCCAACATGCCTTTTGCCATTATGCATTACATTTTCCCTCAACTAAAAAGCCAAAAAAGGAAGAAAAAAGCAAAATGAGATTTATAAGTGTGAGTTTTTCTTAAAGGGACATTAAACAAGTATTTGTTTCTGCAATCCATTAAAAAGAATTGCATTATTTACCTGCTTATATAGTTTTGCAACCCCCCGGAGTGCTTGTTTACATTGCATGCTGCCAGTTCCTATTCTGTTAAAAGCCTTTGTTGTCTACTTGTAAGCAGGTATATTCATTGGCTGAATCCCCTGCTCCATCTAAGAAGAGTTGTGCATGCAAAATGTTAAAAAAAAAAAAAAAAAAAAAGCAGGTAAGAATTTAGAATACAAAGCTGCAATTATTTTAAAAGATATAAAACACAGTTTGAATTCCCCACAAAATATTTAATTATCCACAATAATACAACTTTTCCATAACATTTCATTCTGTATGGTTCCTCAATTTCCTATAATTTAACCCTGACAATTGTATTTTTCCATTTCCTGTGAGAATTGTAAGTGCATACTGCAGATTTCAGAAGCCTAATTTTGTTACATTCTAGCCAGAGATTGGTCACTGTAGTTGCTCATTTATAGTTGTCCCTACAGAGGAGATAAGAGGCATTTAGAATAATATGTTTCTGAACATCAAAATGAAAGTTGAAAGAAAATGTATTGTGTATGCATTTTGTAATTTAGTGTTGTAAATATATAATATATAATATGCAAATATAAAATTATTTTTATGACATTTTAAATGCATTGTAGCAACAAATCAGGTTTAATGTTTCTTTAATTGTATCCTAATTAACTTGTTTTAGTTGTATGTGTTAGTGTTCAGTTTATATAAATGTTTAGATGTTATAATTGACACATTTGTTAAATGTCTATATGTTATATGAGCAAATATTACAAGTATTACAAAATACTAACAAGGTTATTTGTAGAAGAAAACTTATGTATAAGAATGCACCTATCCAGAAAAAGCCTTATTGCAGGGTGCACACCAAGGAAACTGCCAATCCACCCCATAGTCACAGACATCTCATTTGCAATGTTTTAATGTATCCCCAGTATAATCCTAAAATATGTAAAATGTATCCAAACATTAGAAGCCATATCTACAAGTAAAGAAAAAGTTTGCTCTGAAGCTAAAAACATTAGGCAAACTAATAGCACTGCTTTTTTGTGCAAATAAAATAAAAGGGAAATAGGAGATGAAGGAAATTAATGTTTTACTGCCCTGCTATACACATTGCCCTGCTATATACACTGCCCTGCTATACATACTGCTCTGCTATACATACTGCCCTGCAATACACACTGCCCTGCTATATAAACTGCCCTGCTGTACATACTGCCCTGCTATACATACTGCCATGCTGTACTGCCCTGCTATATATATAATGCTTTGCTATACACACTACCATGCTATACACTCTGCCCCTGCTATACACACTGCCATAATATACACACTGCTATGCTATACATACTGCCCTGCTATACACACTGCCCTGCTATACACACTGCCATGCACATACTTCCCTTCTATACATACTGCCCTGCTATACACACTGCCCTGCTATACACACTGCCATGCACATACTTCCCTTCTATACATACTGCCCTGCTATACACACTGCCCTGCTATACACACTGCCCTGCTATACATACTGACATGCTATACACACTACCATGCACATACTGCCCTGCTATACATACTGCTCTAGTATACATACTATACATACTGCCATGCTATACACACTGACATGCTATACACACTGCCCTGCTATACATACTGCCCTGCTATACATACTAAACATATTGCCATACTATACACACTACCATGCTACTCATACTGCCATGCACATACTGCCCTGCTATACATACTGCCCTGCTATACACACTGCCATGCTATACACACTGCCATGCACATACTGCCCTGTTGTACATACTGTCCTGCTGTACACACTGCCCTGCTTTACACACTTCCCTGCTTTACACACTGCCATGCTATACACACTGCCATGCACATACAGCACTGCTTTACATACCGCCCTGCTATACACACTGCTATGCTATATACACTGCCCTGCTCTACATACTGCCCTGCTTTACACACTGCCTTGCTATACATACTGCCATGCTATACACACTGCCATGTACATACAGCACTGCTTTACATACTGCCCTGCTATACATACTGCTCTGTTATACACACTGCCCTGCTATACACACTACTATGCTATACATACTGCCCTGCTATACACACTGCCCTGCTTTGCACACTGCCCTGCTATACATACTGACATGCTATACACACTGCCCTGCTATACATATTGCCCTGCTATACATACTGCCCTGCTATACACACTGCAATGCACATACTGCCCTGCTTTACATACTGCCCTGCTATACACACTGCCCTGCTTTGCACACTGCCCTGCTATACATACTGCCCTGCTACACACACTGCCCTGCTATACATATTGCCCTGCTATACACACTGCCCTGCTATACATACTGTCATGTTATACATAATATACACACCGCCATGTTATACACACTGCCCTGCTATACATACTGCCATGTTATACACATTGCCCTGCTATACACACTGCCATGATATACATACTGCCATGCTATACACACTGCCATGCTAGACACACTACCCTGCTTTGCACACTGCCCTGCTATACATACTGCCCTGCTATACATACTGTCCTGCTATACACACTGCCATGCTATACACACTGCCATGCTATACACACTGCCCTGCTATACATACTGCCCTGCTATACACACTGCCATGCTATACACTCTGCCCCTGCTATACACACTGCCATAATATACACACTACCATGCTATACATACTGCCCTGCTATACACACTGCTCTGCTATACATACTGCCCTGCTATAAATACTGCTCTGCTATACACAACACAATACCATGCTATACATACTGCCATGATATACATACTGTCATGCTTTACACACTTTCCTGCTATACATAGTGCCCTGTTTTACACACTGCCCTGCTATACATAATGTCATGCTATACACAATGCCCTGCTATACACACTATACACACTGCCATGCTATACATACTATTCACACTGCCATGCTATACATACTATTCACACTGCCATGCTATACATACTATACACACTGCCATGCTATACACAATGCCCTGCTATACACACTATACACACTGCCATGCTATACATACTATTCACACTCCCATGCTATACATACTATACACACTGCCATGCTATACACAATGCCCTGCTATACACACTATACACACTGCCATGCTATACATACTATTCACACTGCCATGCTATACATACTATTCACACTGCCATGCTATACATACTATACACACTGCCATGTTATACACACTATACACACTGCCATGCTATACATACTATTCACACTGCCATGCTATACATACTATACACACTGTCATGCTATACATACTATACACACTGCCATGCTATACACGCTGCCCTGCTATACATACTATACACACTGCCATGCTATACATACTATACGTACTGCCATGCTATACGTACTATACATACTGCCCTGCTATACATACTATACACACTGCCATGCTATACGTACTATACATACTGCCCTGCTATACATACTGCCATGCTATACATACTATACACACTGCCATGCTATACATACTATATGTACTGCCATGCTATACATACTATACACACTGCCATGCTATACATACTATATGTACTGCCATGCTATACATACTATACACACTGCCATGCTATACATACTATACACACTGCCATGCTATACATACTATATGTACTGCCATGCTATACATACTATACACACTGCCATGCTATACATACTATACACACTGCCATGCTATACATACTATATGTACTGCCATGCTATACGTACTATACATACTGCCCTGCTATACATACTGCCATGCTATACATACTATACACACTACCATGCTATACATTTCCTTACATCATATGTGATTTTTTTTCTCCCCTTTTTCTCAACGTTAATTTTCCAGCTGGCTTGCATCCCACACACCTGGAATTTGAGAGATAAATAAAAGAAGAGAAAGCCTCTAGAGTTAAAATATCTATAACATAAGCTACACAGAATAGTTAGATGTGTTTTGTTCTTTTTAAAATATATGTTGCTGCAATGTTTATGACTGTAGGGAGATTTTTCTATCTGTAGTAAATACAGAACCACTAATAATACAATTTGAAAAACAAAATGGTATGAGTCTTTTCTTTGGCTATTTTCTTTATGCGATGAACTATTCTCTTAAAAAGTCTACTTGTTTGTTATATATATATATATATATATATATATATATATATACTGTATATACATAGTCAACTATTAGCTACTGTAATAAGATTAATCTAAACTGCTGTTTATGCACAGATTAGTCTGTGACAATAACCTGCTAAAATACAGAATTTTATTCTATGTCATTTTATTTTACACTGTTTTCTGTGTATTGCCAATTCAATGTACTAATATCTATATCATAGACAATTGTAATCTGTTTTATGCCTGTAATATCCTTTTTGGAAGAATGCAAAGAGTTAAATGTATGATGTCTAATAAGAAATAAATTTCATTATTATTTTTACATTCATAAATCATTGAACACATGACATTAAAGAATGCTGGTCCTTATTTGTAAAAGGTTAGATCCCAGGCACAGAACAAAACAGTATCATACCATACTATCTATGTCAACTTTTTATAATAATGGTTGTGAACCTAGTAGCAGGAGTGATAAAAGTTAGAACCAAATACAATACCTGTAGAAATCAAAGCACCGAACTATAGTAGGCACAGGACCATATAAAGGTATCAAGGGAGCAAGAGGTTAAACGTTTAACAGACAGGCAGGACCATACACAAGTATTCAGGTAACAGTCAAGAGTAAAGCAGCTACTGATAATAAAGCGACAGCAAGCAAGGTCTTACACTCAGCAAACTGGTTCAGGCAGGGTGGTGAGATGATCCCAAAGCAGGTTAAAAGCAACAGTCATGCACAGCAATCAGCAGCAATAAATATATTATCCACAGTAAAGACAGATTTATACATCATATGAACCCAGGATAGCCTTAGTGTCTGTGGAGACTCTGCCCAAGAACGAAATTAGTTTATCCTACTACACTCTGGTAGGACGCCACTGATGTGTAAGTTTGTGTCTAACCGTAACTCGATACACATGGATACTGAACCAGGATGTTGTGAGTACAAGATACATTGTTGCATACTGAGAGCATAAGCTACAGCACATTTTTCTGATATATCATTGATTTCTACTATCAAGCAATTTGGCTTAAAGGCATACGCCTGTGTGGTAATAAGACTGTGTCTGCTATCCGGGCCAACATGTGCTATGGATTGAAAGTGAACTGTATGCTTTAACCCTGTTTCGTTTATATTGCAGCCTGTTGGATGTTTCCTTTGGAGCTGCATGACTCCCTGAACAGACTCAATGGAATGGTCTAACGATTCAGTGGCATTATATCCTTACTCACTTACATAATGTGGGTCTTTAAAGGTTGAACCTTATCACAATCCATCTGTATTACGAACCTGATGATTTTCAGTTGTGCTAATTTATGTGTGTATCACTGTTTAGACAAACTGCAATATTGAAATTAAACATTTTTTTGTATATCTTCAAGTGATTACTATGGCAACGGATCCCTTCTAATAATGTTAGTGTTGCCCTCTGGTGATGGTTTTGCAGGTTTTCCCTAGAGATATTTTGAGAGTTGTCTTGAGTATTATGCCGTTAGTATAAACATATCAATAATAACAATATCAACAGATTTGGGGTTATACCATCTTATAGGAGACGTCTTCACATATATTTTTATATGGTTAGAGTTTATGTATTTATTTTGATAGGGTTATGTAGCCTGGAATTTTCCAGAGAAGCACTTTTTGAGATGTATGGATAAATACAAATAAAACTATTAAGTTTATTTATCTATATTCTTCTGTGCGGTGAATTCCCGGGGGCCGATTTATCAAGGGCCGAATGGCCCCTGATGCCCCTGTTTCCGTGCGAGCCTTCAGGCTCACCAGAAACAGCAGTTATGAAGCAGCAGTCTTAAGACCGCTACTCCTTAACTGATCCGCCGCCTCTGAGGCTGCAGATATCAATACGCCCAATCTGATATGATCGAGTTGATTGACACCCCCTGCTCGTGGCTGATTGGCCGCAAATCTGCAGGGGGGGCATTGCACAAGCAGTTCACCAGAACTGCTTGCGCAATGTTAAATGCAGACAGCGTTAAATGCCGACATTTGATAAATCGCCCCCACGGTCTTTAAATAAAGGAGTATGTTTTCCTTTAAATTTGTCTTTAGTAATTTTTATAAATAAGTATAAATTCTGTGCCGGTAAAGGGCTAGGTTACAAGGGAAGCGCTAATTTATCACGTGCCTGCAAATGGGCAAATTTGCTATTTTGTGGGCGTGCAATATAAATTACCAGCCATTACAAGTGGCTGGTTATTGCTACCGCAATCTTGTGGTAGCAATTAGCACTTATAACATTAACCAGAGATCAGATCTCTTGTTAATTTTATAAATGTGCCCCAAATGCCACAAAGTACAGTGTAGTGTATTTTATTATTTTGGGGGTAAAGTTGGAAGGAGTGAGGTGTTAGAAAAAAATGGCACTGAAAAGGGCCTTTACATTGCGGTCTATAAGAACTGTGTGTTCCCTAAAAATATATTTATATGCTTATATACATATATATTTATGTATATACACATACAAACACATAAAAAAAAAAAAATATATATATATATATATATAAAATAATATACATAATATTGCTGTCATTGCTGCACTACTACCCCCTTTGCTATGCTTAGGCTCTCTTTGGAGCCTATGGAAGCGCTCTCGCTTTTCCCAGCAATGCAAATTCAAGCTCGCGTTCACAATGCTGTCATTTTGTAATACCAGTGCCCAATAGCATGTGCTGGTATTACTCAGTGGAGAGCAAATATCGCTCTCACAAATCTGGCTCAAAATATTCTAATACAGCAACATTCACGTTCTTAGCTATAAAAATTCTCTCAGCTGTCAAACTATGAGAACTTGAAGGTAAAATTGTATCAATTTTTAATATTATAGGATTCTTCCAATGCATCAAAGCTAATTCAAATTTATTTAGGGCTAGATTACAAGTGAAGCACTAATTTAACGTGTGCACGTAAAGTGGCAAATTTGCCAGTTTACGAGCACATGCTAAATAACCAGCTATTACAAGTGGTCAGACCTCTGATTAATTAAAAAATGTCCCCCAATTGCCCCCCAAATAAAGTATACAGTTCCTATATTAAAAATAGTTTTTTTTATAAGGGGTTAATGCGAAGGTGTGTGGGGTGTTAGAAAAAAAAAAACGTCACTGAAAAGTGCCTTTATATTGAAGTCCATGGGGACTGTATTTTTACTTGAAATATATATGTATATGCTTATATACATATATATTTATGTGTTAATGTGTATATACACATATAAATGCATACCTAAATTTATATCTATATATTCATATACATATATATATTATAAATTTGCTGCCCAACCCTGCGTGACTTATCCCCTATGTTGCGCTAGGTTCTTTGCCCTGTCTGATGACATCAGAACGAGGCTTCCATTGGAGCCTATGGAAGCGCAATCTTGTGATGTCCCATTCGCATTGTGCTCAACTTGTTATAGCAGCGCACATTTGCATGCACTGGTAATACTTAGTGGAGTACAAATATTGCACGCGTGAAAGTGACATTTTGTGCTTCACTGGTAATCTAGGCCTTAATTGGGTATCTGATTAATGTAAACATTTTATCAAAAAAAGTTATACAGAAATGAGAGCCAGCTTCAAAATTCCAAGTATGCATTGGTACATAATACTATATAATACTATATACAAGTATGTGTGCATGTGTATCTATTTTAAATGGACCCTCTATACATCTATGTTGCAAAATACCACAGGACATAGATAAGAATTCATTTATTGATTTAGCATAAGGGCATAAGCAGCTTGACCCCCACCATGTTCATTTTTAGATGTGTACTGGATTTGCAGCCAAAGCTTGGCCTCTTCACTTGCAGTCTTTATGCACCATATTTATATGTAAGGGATTTCCATTCAGCCAGCATCAAAAGGGATCATGAGGTCAAGAATTTGCTGTAAATCCAGCACACTTATTAAGGGGGAAGTGAGTATGCTGTTTGGATTTGCTCCCTTAACCCCCCTCCCCAAATATATGCTATCCTCTGATACAACATTTTGAATTCTTATTGAAGTTGAACTGCTTAAACTATATGCTTCATACAGAATTCTGAACATTTGATATTTGGCTATCATTATTTAGGAAATTATGTTTAACAACACTCTGCATTATCCAGGAGTTACAAATAACTGAAAGTTTTCAGCTTCCCCACTAAGGCCCGATTACGTGTGGAACGCTATCATTAGTGCGAGGAGCGTAAACACGAATGCAAGATCACAGTGTTGTTTACTCTCTAATCCATATTACAAGTGGTGCACTGTTTAAATTACTTCAAATGTGTTTGCATGAATTTGCAGTAATTTGCGCTCCCCATATTTCCTATGGGCACCGTTGAGCGGCAATGTCCGCTCGTATTACAAGTTGAAAGTAAATGCGATTGCTGGAACACAATTGCATTTAATGCTCAAATTTTTTATGCGACCTGAAATGATTTTCAAATTCAAATCAGTCAATAGAATGAAAGCTTTTTCTATTGGCTGATTTTAATTTGAAATTGAAAGTCAACCATTAGGAATGCAAGGGTACACCTATATAAAAAAAAAAATCAGTGCGTACGGCTGGTGACCGCAGGAAGAGGAAGTCAGGGATGGAAGATAAAAAGATGGATGAAGATCTCCGGCAGGATGAAGGTGCACCACCGCCGGAATGAAGATGTAGCGCAGCCATCCGGATTCATCTTTTGTAAGTACCATCTTTGGTATTTAGTGTTAGTTTTTTATGGGTGTTTTTTTTTTAGATTAGGGTTTTATTCTTTTTTTTGGGCAACAAAAGAGCTATATGCTTTTAAGGGTATGGCCCAGCCAAATGCCCATTTCAGGGAACTTTTTAGAGTAGTTTTTTTAGATAGCCTTTTTTGGGGGGAGGGGGGGTAATTGTACAGGTTTGTAGACTTATTTTAAAAGAGCTGACACTTTAGGGCAGTGCCCTATAAAAGGACCTTTAAGGGCTATTTCTATAATTTAGTGTACTGTTAGTACAGGTTTTTATTTTGGGGTGGGGGATTTTCCGTGGGTTCTTAGAATAGGCATAACTCTTATTTTTGGTCATTGTTGTTGTTTTTTAAAATGGTAAGTTGTCTTTTTGTAATTTTAGGGGTTTTTTTCAGTAATGTTAGGTTTGTTAGTTTTAAGGTAATGTTAGTTTTTTTATTTTTAAAGGTAAGGGTAGGTTTTTATTTTTTCAGGTAAGTTTTTTTCTTTTTAAAGATACTGTATTTTTTTTTTTTAAAAGGTAAGGTTAGTCTGTTTTGGGGTAATTTAGGGGGTGTTAGGTTAGGGGATTTAGATGTTAGCGGGTTAATTTGCGATGGGGGTGTGGCAGTTTAGGGTAATAGTGTAGGGTGTTACTTTGCGATGGGATGTGTGGTGGTTTAGGAGTTAATAGTGTAGTGGGCTACTAAGTGATGGAAGTGTGGCGGTTTATGGGTTGATAGTGTAATGGTTTACTTTGAATAAGAGTGGCAGTTTAGGGGTTAATAGGTTAGTGGGTTACTTTGAAGTAAGGGTTGTGGCAGTTTAGGGGTTAATAGTGTAGTTGGGACTTTGTGGTGGGTTGTGTGGCAGGTTAAGGGTTATTAGAGAAGCGGGCTTATGGCGATTTGGGTTAGCGCGCGAGTATGGGTGTCAGGTTTTTTCCACTTTTCTCTCTCCATTGAATTCTATAGGGGACTACGTTTACGCGGTCACAATATTGTAACTTCTGCTCTTTGCACGGGCCAGGTAAGTGCAAAAAAGATTTACTTTCAACTTGTAATATGTGCGCTACTTGACGTGCAATTAGCAGAAGTGGAGAGAAGTGCGAGCGGGAGCAGTAATTATAGCTCCACTCGTAATCTAGCCCTAAAAGTATAATCAACACAAATGTAGGAAAAGAGATATACGTCACTATCTGTTTATAACTCTCTATACTGTAGAACCAACTACTAATTAGTGCTGAAGTCATATTTATTGGAGAATATAGCACTAATTATTGCCGTTTTTTTTATTATTATTTGAATATGTATTTCAGTAGGTTTTTTTTATATAAATGGGATATATTAGTTCAATATTGAACTATATTTCTTTGGATGTGTGTTTTTTCAATAAAGATAATTGAACTTTCTTTTTTCATCCACCTGTTTCACAGTGGCACTGTTTTGCACAGTCTTTATTGATTTTCATCTCAAACTTATTTTACTCATGTTATCTATCTTTCTATATATCTATTTTACATTATTATTTTTTCTTAATACTATAGTTTTACAGAAACATATAGCAGCATTGCATATCTATGTGTTTTAATCCCTTCTAGACAGGAGCAAGTGCACAAATTCGAAAACAAAGTTCCCGAATGTAAACAAAAGGAAAAACAGGACGTTACATGATCATCATTCTGATCACGTGACTCCAACGCCGCTGATTGGGGACCCCAGTTAGATCCTCTGTATCTTCAATGAGGAAGGATGCAGGACACCGTAAAAGTAAGGACGTTCCGTACTAAGGGCGTTAAAGCTCAACGCTGTTAGGAAGGCATGGAATGTCCTAAGGGAATCAAAGGTTTAATTAAAATAGATGTGTTCAATTTTTTTGTATTTTTTGAAGCAAGTGTTATCAATGATTTGACTAAACTAATAAGGACTGTGCAAAAAACAGGTTGGCTTTAAGATGTAAAGCACAGAATGAAAGTCTATATGTATATAATATAGGCAAGTACATTTTTTTTATGCACCACACTTTCTTGCTTTCTTTCTTTCTTTTTTTTTTTTTGGGAGGGGGGGTAGTATATATCACATTATAATTTTATAATATCTGTCCTTATTCTGATTGGTTGGATCAACCACCACCTCATATTCATCAAAAATATTGCCAATAAAAAACACAGTTTATTATTTTCATTTTGTTGATGTAATATAGTAAAGGACAGCAAATGCAATAAATTAATCTGCTTCTAAATACCCCAAGTGATACTTAGTAAGGACAAATAATTTACTGACAACTGTGGTTTCCTTTAGCACATACAGTCCTGAATTTCTATGATGTAGAATACCATAATAGGCATATTGATGGGAGCTGTCTTTTTATCTGTATTGCTCTTTTGTTCACAGTTTAGAAATAACATTCTTGTCATTTAGCAAGAAAGACATTTTCCAAACATCCTGAATGAATAATTCATTAAAAACATCAAGAGTCACGGCACTAGGCTGACACTCATTGTAATTTTGACATTTTTGAGTTAGGCTGCAATAAACAAAGCATATTATTTGAATGCTACAATTATACTAGAAGAATTTAATTTAGCAGCAAGTAAATAAAAATCTCACATTTTTTACTACATTTCTGTGAAAATATAAAATCAATTAAAACAGATGGTTCTTATATGCTATTAGGGGTCTATTTATGTAGATGCGGACAGACATGATCGGCTATAGCATACGCTGTCGGCATTTATCATTGCATCAGCAGTTCTAGTGAACTGCTGGTGCAATACTGCCCCCTGCAGATTTGAGGCCAATCTGCCGCTAGCAGGGGGTGTCAATCAACCCGAGCGAATTAAATCGGGCTGATTGCTGATTGCTTAACCGGCAGCCTATGGCCTCTAGTTATAAGCTCCGTAAGGAGCTTGATGGCCCCTGTTTCTGGGGAGTCTTCAGACTCGCCAGAAACAGCAGTTATGAAGCAGAGGTCACAAAGACCGCTGCTTCATAACCTGTCCGCCTGCTCTGAGCAGGCGAACAGACATCGCCTAACCAAAGATGGGCCGGCTCCTTTACTTACATTCCTGCTTTTTCAAATAAAGATACCAAGAGAACAAATACAAATTGATAATAGGAGTAAATTATAAAGTTGCTTAAAATTGCATGCTGAATATCTGAATCATGAAAGAAAAAAAATGGGTTCAATATCCCTTTAATGATTGTATGTAAATTTCAGGGACTTTTCTATCCATTTAAGAGTATTCCACTACCCAGTATTGTTCTGAACACTGTTGCATGGTACGCTATCAATATTGCAGACCTGTGCTAAGAATAGCACACAATAAATTGTTACAAGTCCATGGTAAAAATGCAATTACCAGAGAATGTAAGCATCTTTAAAATAAATATAAATATATATAAATATTTATGTGTGTGTATTTCTATTATTTCTTAATGCACCTTCGGGTTAGCGCTCAAGTGAAAGCCAGGACCTGAATTTTGTAGTGTGCGCCATAGAAGTCTATTAGGTGAGGAATTCATAATGGCTGTGCTATCCAACCTCCAGATGTTAGTAGGTCCGAGGCATTAGCTTGTATGCTAGCATTTTACTTTTAACTTATAGAGGCCCATTTATCAAGCTCCGTATGGAGCTTGTGGGTCCGTGTTTCTGGCGAGTCTTCAGACTCGCCAGAAACAGCAGTTATGAAGCTGCGGTCTAAAGATCGCTGCTCCATAACCCAGGAATCGCCACAATTCAACCCGATTGAGAGCACTAGTTATTTAACATGTATATTATTTATGCCTCACACAGCACAACTCAACCATGTAAGCATAACTATGGTTGTAATCATTTAGTGCTTGTAATACAAAGTTCTCAAATACTCCAAAAATGTAAGCATAATTGTCAATGTGAAATAAGACATTTAGTACCTCTAGGATGCAGCAATTCCCTAAAATGCTTAGTTCTCTCCTCATGAGACCATGAACACCATTATTTACTTAAAAATGTTACCAACATAGTACACTTTACCATCTAGGCAATCCTACATATTGGACAGTATAAATATTTGATAGACAGATTGTAGTATATACTATAGGCTCAAAGAGTGGCAAGGCTGTACTGCTCAATTTTTTATTTAACTAAATTTTTTACACACAGTATAGATATAAATCCAAACTTCTAGCCAAATACATGCACATTACAAACAGCAGGTATAAACAAACAGACTCAAGGACCTCTAGTTATTAAGGTCTGGCGGACCTGATCCGACACTGCGGATCAGGTCCGCCTGACCTCACTGAATACAGTGAGCAATACGCTCACCGTATTCAGCATTGCACCAGCAGCTCGCAAGAGCTGCTGGTGCCACGCCACCCCCTGCATCGTACTCTATTGGGTTGATTTCCGGCGATGTCTGTCTTCCTGCTCAGAGCAGGCGGACAGGTTATGAAGCAGCGGTCTTTGTGACCGCTGCTTCATAACTGCTGTTTCTGGCGAGTCTGAAGACTCCCCAGAAACAGGGGCCATCAAGCTCCTTACGGAGCTTATAACTAGAGGCCATAGGCTGCCGGTTAAGTAGTAAGCTTACACAGTCATCTGATGTGGAGGAATGACTGTGTAAGCATATTACTTAACCGGTGTGGCTATTAACCAGTAAAGTGGTTCGTGTTTGTGCCCGGTCTCCCTTAATAACCACTTTACAGTGTTCATCGCTGGAGTATGTTTAACACTAACTTCCCAGCAGTCTTTGGGTCTGTTTGTTTATACCTGCTGTTTATAATGTGCAAGCATTCGGCCAGAAGTCTGGCTTCATTTCTATACTGTGTGTAATAAACTGAGTTAAATGAGAAAATCAGCAGTGTCATGGTGATTCTTATTCTTATGCTTCACAGCATTGCCACTCTTTGAGTCTTTAGTATATATTAGGTTTCTTTCTATTTAAGTATACTACAAATTATTTGTGGCTACTAGCACAAAATACAAATTATTTGTGGCTACTAGCACAAAATACAAATTATTTGAGCATATAGGAGCGCACCAGATGTGTTTTTCTTCTAATATGCCAGACAGAGCTTGTTTTTACAAATAATTTATAATAAAGCTAATATAAATAGGGTAATGTATTTGCAAGAAAGATCTTGTAGTTCCCACATTATTATGGGCTACCCAAATGCTACAAAAAATTTAAATTTCCCCCCGGCCACCTTATGGTGGTAGTTAATGATGTGGGTGCTATGCAGAGCTTTTATCCTATACTGTTTCTATTATTAATTATAATGTTCTCCTTATACCTGCTGATATAATTACAGTCTCCTAACACTTTTTTATTTGGATCAATTAATATATGTCTGACATCACTGATATTGTTTATTTTGTTAAGCTGTTCAATTATTCACTAAATTATCCAGATGCTTTAGTTTTCTTGCTTGTTTATGGGGCTCATAGATCCTAATTTTTCGAATAAATGACAAATGTAGTAGTATACTAAGATCTATATCAGTGATTTATTGGCTCAAATATTTTATGTTTGGGTGAGTTTTCATTTTTGGTCCCTGTAATACCTGTAATTACAATCACCAAGATTACAAGTTGTGCGCTAACCCTGGTGGGTATATAACGCGGTACCGCACTTTCCATAGTGCTGACATTAAAAATTACAAAAAAACTTCTTGTGTTGTGCGTTATGGTGTGCTCGTGCACATATTCCCCCATAGAATTCTATAGAGAGAAAGTGTTAGAAAAAAAACAACACCTGCGATCGCAGAATGGCGATTGCTATAATGCAATCCCCTTTGATGTCTATGGGGAAAAGAATATATATAATATATATATATATATATATATATATATATATATATATTAATTATTATAAAAGAAGGTTATGTAAAAACCTAACATAAACCTCTAGTCTAAATACCCCTAATCCGCCGCCACCCGACATTGCTGACACTAAATAAAGTGATTAACCCCTAAACCGCCACCCCCGCATTGCTAAAGCCTAAATAAACCTATAAACCCCCTAAACCGCCGGCCCCCCACTTCGCAACTACTATAATAAAGCTATTAACCCCTAAACCACCAGCCCCCCACATCACAACTACTATAATAAAGCTATTAACCCCTAAATCGCCAGCCCCCCACATCGTAACTACTATAATAAGGCTATTAACCCCTAAACCCTGCCCCCCACATCAGGACACACTAAATTAAACTATTATCCCCTAAACCTAACACCCCCCTAACTTTAAATTAAAGTTACACTATAACTATCTTAAAATAAATAAAACCTTACCTGAGAAATAAAAAAATACTAAGCTTAAACTATAAATAAACCTAACATAACTATTTAAAAAAAATTAAATAAACGAAAATAAAAAAATTAAGTTACAAAATTAAAGTGAATGTAAATTTTGATGATAAAGTGCCGTTTTTTAAAAATTCGATTAAAAACAGGGGTACTTTAATTCATAAAAATTTACATTTCACTCATGTTGTGAAAATACCTTTTAATCTTGACAGCCGCTCCAGCTTCCCTGTCGTTGCAAGCGTCTTCTTACGTCAGAAATGACAGATCGGTCATCCTCCAATCACGGCTTCCCCCCGGGGAATCAGTGTCTGATTCAATGCCGTGATTGGAGGAAGCCAGATTCCTCATTTTAGACCCTGGAAGAGGCTTTGTGACGGGCGGAGGAAGCAATGCAGCGGGCTGTCAAGATTAAAAGGTAAGCATTTTCACAACACGAGTGAAATGTAA
Source organism: Bombina bombina (assembly GCF_027579735.1). Classification (NCBI taxonomy): domain Eukaryota; kingdom Metazoa; phylum Chordata; class Amphibia; order Anura; family Bombinatoridae; genus Bombina; species Bombina bombina. The sequence goes on from NC_069502.1 coordinate 331,127,558, forward strand.
ATTTTCGATGAATTAAAGTGCCCCTGTTTTTAATAAAAAATTTAAAAACCGGCACTTTATCATCAAAATTTACATTCACTTTAAAAAATCCTAACACTATGAAAAAATTTAAAAAAACTAACATCACAAAAAATAATAAACAAAATTATCCAAAATAATAAAAATTAAACCTAATCTAATACCCCTATAAAAACAAAGAAGCCACCCCAAAATAAAAACACCCCCTAATCTAACAATAAACTACCCTTAAAAGGGCCTTCTGTAGGGAATTGCACTGAAGCAATCAGCTCTTTTACCTAAAAAATTCTACAACGTACCCCCTAACAGTAAAACCACTCAACCCCCCAAAGGGCAATCATCTCTTTTGCTGTCCATTAAAATAAAAAATCCCTAATCTAAAAAAACACACAAAAAAAACGTAAGTCTAACCTCAAAATAGGTACTTACAGTTGCTAAAGTGTGGCGGTGAAGGTCTTTGACCAGTCGGCTCCATCTTCATCCAACACGGGACCATCTTCCCGCGTCCTCAGCGGCGTGAAGGCTCCTCTTCATGCGATTTCTCTCGCAAACTGAAGATTGAATGCAAGATACCCCTTTTATATTTGTGGTACCTTGCATTCCTATTGGCTGAAATTTTCTAATCAGCCAATAGGATGAGAGCTGCTTAAATCCTATTGGCTGATTTGAATATTTCAGCCAATAGGAATGCAAGTTAATATAAAAGGGGTACCTTGCATTCGATCTTCAGTGTGCAGCGGAGATCACATGAAAAGGAGGCTCCACGCTGGATGTCGTCACTGCTGGTTCTTCTCAGCTCCGCACCGCCATAGTTCCGCGCCACCGGGATGAAGCTAGAAGATGCCCCTGTGATGGATGAAGATGTCGCTGTCTAGAAGAAGACTTGTCACCACCTGGATGAAGATGGATGTCCGGACTTCAGGAACTGTGAGTACATTTTTTGGGGTTAGTGTTAGGTGTTTTTATTTTTATTTTGTGGGTGTTAGGGCTTTTTATTTTTTAATGGGCATTAAAGAGGTGATTGCCCTTTTAAGGGCAATGCCCATACAAATGAAGATGGGTAGCTTAAGTATTTTTTAGACTTAGTTTTTTTGGGGTGTTGGCTGGGTGGGGAATTTAACTGTTAGGGGGTACTTTGTATATTTTTTATGTAAAAGAGGTGTTTAACTTAGGGTAATGCCCTACAAAAGGCCCTATTAAGGGTTATTGGTAGTTTATTGTTAGATTAGGGGGTGTTTTTATTTTTGGGTGGCTTTTTAGTTTTTATAGGGGTATAAGATAAGGTTTTATTTTTATAATTTTGGATAATTTTGTTTATTATTTTTTGTAATCTTAGATTTTTTTTATTTTTTATAATTTTAGTGTTTTTTTGTAATGTTAGTTTTTTTAAAAATTTTCCATAGTGTTAGCATTGTTTTATGTTGTAACCTAGGTTTTTTATTTTTCATTTATTTTAGTTTTTTAAATAGCAATCGGCCAGATTACAAGTTTTGTGTTATGGCTGACTTGGTAATAAAGTTATTTCCACCGTTTACCTTTAATAGCCTTGCTATTACAGGTTTTCCAAAAACTTGCGTTAGCGGGCAATATGATTGCGTTGAGCTCCATACCGCACACAAATACCAGCGCTGCTGTGAGCTGGTTTTACATGCTCGTGCACGATTTCCCCATAGACATCAATGGGGAGAGCTGGAAAAAAAAGCCTAACACCTGAAATAAAGGAGCGTAAAGCTCCGTAACGCAGCCCCATTGATTCCTATCGGGAAAGAAAATTTATGTTTAAAACTAACACCCTAACATAAACTCTGTGTCTAAACACCCCTAATCTGCCGCCCCCGACATCACTGACACCTACATTATACTTATTAACACCTAATCTGCCGCCCCCAACATCGCCGCCACCTACCTACACTTATTAAACCCTAAGCTGCCGCCCCTAACATCGCCGCCACCTACATTACAGTTATTAACCCCTAATCTGCTGCCCCCAACGTCGCCACTGCAACTATACTATAGTTATTAACCCCTAAACCTCTGGCCTCCGACATCACTAACACTAAATAAATATATTAACCCCTAACCCTAAGTCTAACCCTAACCCTAACACCCCTAACTTTAATATAATTAAAATACATCTAAATAAAATTTACTATTATTACCTAACTAATTCCTATTTAAAACTAAATACCTGTAAAATAAACCCTAAGCTAGCTACAATGTATAGTTACATTGTAGCTAGCTTAGGTTTTATTTTTATTTCACAGCTAAGTTTGTATTTATTTTAACTAGGTAGTCTAGTTAGTAAATAGTTATTAACTATTTACTAACTATCTAGTTAAAATAAATACACATTTACCTGTAAAATAAAACCTAACCTGAGTTACACTAACACCTAACATTACACTAAAATTAAATCAATTGCATTAATTAAATACAATTAACTAAATTACAAAAAAATAAACACTAAATTACACAAAATAAAAATGAAATGATCAAATATTTAAACTAATTACACCTAATTTAATAGCCCTATCAAAATAAAAAGTTCCCCCCAAAATAAAAAAAACCTAGCCTAAACTAAACTGCCAATAGCCCTTAAAAGGGCCTTTTGCGGGGCATTGCCCAAAGAAATCAGCTCTTTTACCTGTAAAAAAAATAATACAAACAGCCCCAGCAGTAAAATCCACCACCCACACAACCAAACCCCCAAAATAAAATCCTATCTAAAAAACCTAAGCTCCCCATTGCCCTGAAAAGGGCATTTGGATGGGCATTGTCCTTAAAAGGGCATTTAGCTCTTTTTCGGTTCCCAAACCTCTAATCTAAAAATAAAACCCACCCAATAAACCCTTAATAAAACCTAACACTAACCCCCGAAGATCCATTTACAGTTTTTGAAGACTGGACATCCATCCTCATCAAGTCGGGAGAAGTCTTCATCCAAGCGGCAAGAAGTCGTCCTCCAGGTGGGCAGAAGTCTTCATCCAGATGGCATCTTCTATCTTCATCCTTCCGATGCGGAGCTGTGGTTATTAATTGATTTAAAATATCTTTACTTTCTACTAAATATAATTCTAATCTATGGTGAAAACACTAAAACCAACACAAATAAATTGTGAAATAAAACTCTATGAGAGGGTCTCCATTGTTCCCAAACAGTTTATTTGGAATCAATATATGTTAATAATAAGAGAAATATTTACAGGTATATACATATACACATCTGTTTTACAGCAAAACAGTCCAATATTGAATATAGGGCAACTTTACTACAATAACCCCAATTTGTCCAATAAAACTAAAATAATTATAGAAATATACTTAGCCACATTCTCCAAGGTGTCCACCATCAGCCATCTTTCCAGGATAAGTAAGATAAGAAAAAACAGATAGAGAGTGCTCCACCCTTCTATAACCCATTCAATAGGGAGTGGTTTATCAAAATGCCAGTCAAAGGCTATTGGGAGTGTCTTTAGTTCAGAGATCTGGGGGGAAGGGATTTTATGTCACCACATTCCCTCACTTTTTCTTCTCCTATGTTGCCCCGTTTTCTAGTTATACCCTCTAGTACAGAAGAACACAGTGGGAGCGAAAACCTTACAGGGAAAATTCTCCAACCACCCCTTAGGAATATCATTCCCTCGGTGATATGAGCTCTTCTGTACTTTCCTAGGACTGTCAATTCCTAGTCTAACTTTATATAATTCATTAAAAAAATGCATTTAAAATTATACATAGAAACACAAAATCCTATGCTAAACCCCATTAGCAACATTTATACAATGGTCTTAGTGCGTGAGTGTGGGTACATTAGATGGGTATGCATGTAGTAAAATCTTTATTAATAAAGTGTGAATTGTGCCTGTAAAACAAACGTTATAATGGTTCACTGAAGTTCTTTGTTGTCATCTTTTGGCATCTGGTCCTTGCTTTTGCTTTCTCTCTTTGAATCACTTTGTTTCTCTCTTTGAATCACTTTGTTTTTTTCCAAGACCCTCAAAGGAATGAAAAGAGATTAAAACCAGGCATATATTTACTTCACACTACAACACTCCATCTGCAGTAGAAACCACATCCACAGTTTTTAACTTCAAGTTGGGATGGGCCTCTATCATTGCATCATCCCACTCGCCCCCTTACTTAAACTTATGTTGCTTGTCCTATATTATTATTTACCCTTTTCTGATATATATATATATATATATTTTCACCTAATGTCCAATTTTACATCTCCATTGTGATACATTTTATACTTATTTAATTTGTCCAACGCCACCATCATAGCTTCTTGGTTAGATCAGTCCTGATGACACCTGAAAAACAACAATCTATAATATGTGTTATTGGGGAAAAGCTGGAAGGAAAGGTGAGAAGCCTTCTATCATCATTGGTGTTCATCCTGCAAGATAAGACTTCAGACAGTTTACATAGAAATTTTATTGCATGGGGCCTCCCAAAACTAATCACAATGGAGGTATCTGTTATTTGTTTTTTTAGAAAGAAAATGCATCAATTAACTATGCATTCTAAACTTAATGAAAAAACACTTAAATTATTAATTGAACTTAAAACTAAAGTACACATTACACGATACAAATGTACTGCAAACAAATATGCTTATAAACAAAAATGAATTATTTAATTTGAGCCCTCCAGCTCTGTCAGTTGTTTCTTTAGAAACCCAATTTCATCTCTCATTCTCCTGTTTTTTGTTTGAGTTCCCAATAACTAAAGTTGGCCTTATTGCTTATCTCATTTGGCCTCAGCCTCCAATTTTTACACTTCTTTTCTCCTCTGTTAATGTCGTCATTTAAATTTCTGCAACTCCAGTTTCCTGTATTTGATGCTCTACTATTCTGATATCCCCAAACATGTCTCCTGTTGCCCCTCTCTGATTCCTGCCTGTGAATATTCAGATTATTCTCCATTGACCGCTTCACTGCAGAAATTGCCTTAATGGTCTATGGGTGAATTCCACCACTTCTCAGCTCTAGTGAGCACCATATCTAAGTTTGTGGAGTTTGGATCATACAGCTTTACAAACTCCTGACATTTGCTAGGGAGAGCTTCAAGTACCCTCTGTATGTGAGCTGGTGACCCCCAGACCATTTGGGTCTGTGGCTGGCGCAGCACACACCAGAATAAAACTCTTTTTGCTACTTCAAATGGTCCATCTATAGGTCTCATGGTAATTTCACTAATCTCTTTTTCTAGACTAGTAAAATTGAAAAAGGTTTTAACTATTTTCCCAGCCTGATCAAATATGCTTGAGGTGAATCCTAATAACCTGTTGGCATAGGGGCCCATGGCATTTTGAAGCAATTCTGTCCATTCCTGCATGCTCATACCTAATTTTATGGCTTTTTCAGATCCCTTGTGAAACCAATGTGAAAAGTTATTAAAGCTGTTTGTGGGGATTGTGCCACACCATTTCTGAAAAATGTCTTTATCTGCTACAGTCATTGGCCTGGTCTGATTTGAAAAACCTGTAGGAACTTTCAGGGTGTTAAAATTATCATAATCAGATTATTATGATTATATGACAGGGACAATTGGAACAGAACTTGGATTTTTAGTGGGGCCCATTTGCATTTTATCTTGTTTTATTACTTGTTTTGGCTCTTTCCTTTGTGGCAGTAAGTGATCACTATCTGCATTGTTCCCAGAAATATCACTAATAATTTTTTCTTCTTGTTTTATTTTCATTTGTAACTCAATAATTTTGTTTGAGTATTCGTTTCTGCTGTGTTCTGTTAATTTTAACATATATATATAAATATATAAATATATATATATATATATATACTAGAACAGACTCTGAATAGTGTGTCTTTCACAGCATAGTAATTTTTTATTTTTTTTAATGTTAACACAGGGTGTACAAGATACCATTGAGATGCTAATTTTACACAACAAAGGACATAGCAGTTAAGCCACCTAGAAAAGGTAGTAATTAGATCTGTTTATAAGCAGGTCAGAATTCCAGCAGAGGTGGTAATATAGTTAAATTTAGTTTTCCTAACCACTGCTCAATATTCTTTATTTTAAATCTGGGGAACAGACTTCGAATAGTGTGCCTCTCACAGCATAGTTTGCCAGACTATTTTACCTTCCCCAAATGCAAGGAATTATCATATCTATAGAGCAATGAAACACCAGATTAAACATAAGTTAAGCAACTTAGACTTTCTGTAAAGGAGATAAATTTGTATATAAGGAGCAGAAATCAAGCATTTAAAAAAACAAAAAAAACAAAACAAACATTTGTAGTCCTAAAATATAGACCAAATTGAAAATGCAGGCCACATTAAACACCCTTCAGATGTTTTTAGTTTAAAAAGTGAAAAATGTTAAAAAAAATAAAAAAAATGTTTGTTCTTTTAAATCCAAGTAGTGTGTCACAATATACAATATACCTTGCCATCTACCTCTTGCACCTTCCCCCAACAGGAAGGAATTTACATTAACATATGTATAAGACAAGATCCAGCCCTGGGTGTAACACATTCACAGAAATGAATCCTTTGTTAAAAAAAAATAAAAAAATAAAAAAAATCGTGCAAGAAAAATACTATCTTTATAAAATGTACATTATATTCCATTTATAAAGGAGCAGAAGTCAATCAAACTAAACATAGGTAGGCTCATATGCTAATTTCTAAGCCTTTGAGGGCTGCCTCTTATCACATGCTTTTTAAATCTCTTTTCAACACAGAGACAGAAAGTACACGTGGGCCATATAGATAACACTGTGTTCAGGCACAGGGGGTTATTTAAGATTTAGCAAACTACAGACAATCTATAAATCCCAGCAGTAAAAATAAACAAAGTTTACTAAACCTAGTAACCGTAAAAAAAACTAATATCTTATACAACAAGCCTGCTCAGGCCCGGACTGGCCATAGGGCATACCGGGCAAAAGCCCGGTGGGCCGCCGGTTATCTTAGCCACACCCACTATTTTACTGTGCACTGCATATTGAGTGAAAATATTTATTAATACTACAGAGACTAGTTGCATACAGCGGCCGTGAGACTGAGCATCTACTTACTTGCAAGTTTGTCTCACGGTCGCTGTATGCACTTGAGGACATGCTGTTACATGACCGGCTGAGCCTGGGTGGGAGGAGCAGCAGGGGCCCATGAGATCTATAATGGCCTGGTTTGGGGGAACTGAAAGTGACGTGTTGTGTCTGACTCATGTGGCCTCCCGCTCCCTCCATGATCACTTCTTCACAGTGTAGAGCCCCTGCATGCAGCAGCAGGAGAGAAGAGGGCGAGGGAGGCAGCCTGCAGCCACCAAGTTAGTAAGTCTTGAGTTTCATATGACAATAATTATTGATTGATATAGCAGCAGCCAGCAGAACTACTTGCTGCTTACAAATCTAACAACCAGGCAGGCTGAAAATTCAAAATAAATACATAATTTACATCTCCAGTCATAAATTGTATGAAATAATGCCAGGTCTGCCGTGACTGGAGATATAAATTACGTATTTATTTTAAATTTTCAGCCTGCCTGGGTGTTAGATTTGTAAGCAGCATTGCAGAACTGTACAGAGGAAAGGAAGCGCAGAGGCAGTTCACTGATGCTGAGGTCCGTCTGAGTTCAGTTTCACTTTCCTACAGTCAGTGACTTCCTTCCTTCCCTCCCAGTGTGCACTGCCCAGTGTTACATTTTAGAAGTTCTATTAGCTGTGTCTGTTTTTTTATGAGCTGTCAGAGCTCTCTCTGTCCGTGGTGCTGTGGGGGAGGGACATCTTTGCTCAGTGCAGCAGAGAGAGAGGCATCCAAGTAAGAGCCGAGGGAGAAAGAAAGGAAGCCCAGCCCTGTGGAATGTGATCATATCTAGGCTTTGAGTGAGCCATAAATTTCAAGACAAGAAGCTTTTTGAACAAGTTGTTTAAGCACATTCATTGTCAAAGAGGGCTGCTTGCAGTGCACTGTCTAGCAGTTATGCAGCCCTCTCTGATAGTCAAGGGGCTTAAGCTGTTTGTTAAATAAGTATATATTTTTTTTACTGTGTTAAGTCTCTGCCAATAAAATTGTAATGTTCATAATATCTAAATTCTACAGACTGCTACATGTGTGTGTATGTATACAGTATATATATATATATATATATATATATATATATATATATATATATAAATACACTCATACAATTTAATTTTATATAATTTATTGCTCTTAATCGCTGTTAATGTTCAAATAATTAGCCTTTTTTTCCACCTCCACCCCCTGAAAGTTTGTTATGCAAGTGTGATTTAACCCCATGATTGCCAAAGTAACAGCTAATGGCAATGTAGTCATTTCATGCCTTGATTACCTGAATTAAAAATTAATTAAACCTGAGTTAAATTACTGTCCTGTGGAAAATATATATATAGTGTGTGTATATATATATATATATATAAATATATATATATATATATATATATATATATATATATATATATATATACACTGGTGTGTGTGTATATATATATAAATATATAAGTGCATATCCCAAAACTGGAACAGGATGTCTTGGGGGGGGGGGGCAGCAAAAGAAAATCTTGCACCAGGACCCTTTGTTCATTAGGTCCGCCACTGGCAGCCAGTACTTGTGGACTGTGGTCAGCAGCAGCACTGCAGAGAGAGAGAGACAGAGAAATTGTGACATAGGACAGCACTATGGTCAGTCGGCCATGGCCGGTATCAGAAGTCAGCTTGCCACTTGGTCATACAGCACAGCTGTAAATTGCTGGTAGAAAACTGCAAGCCAGCATGTAGTAAGTAAGTAATTAACTATAATAGCATAGGTCATATTGTACACCCTACAATTTTTTTTATTAATAAATGTGGGCAATATTTGTACTTCATTTATTATTTAAGTGCCCATGTCTTTCCTATATTAAATTAAATTAAACATAAAAATATAAATTTAGTATGTATGGAGAGAGTGGTGTGTACTCAGTGGACACACCACGCCCTTAGGGGGCGCTTCCTCAGTTTCAATATAATAGGTGATATGGTAGTGCTTGTAATGTCTCAACTGAAAAAAACAGGCCTAAATCTAGAAATATGATAATAACAACAATAATAAAACTATAAATAAAACCCTAAAAAATCTAAAATGTGGACATAAGTAAGTAACCACAATGCTGAAAATGATAATAGTAAAAAACTATATATATATATATATATATATATATATATATATATATATATATATATATATATATATATATATATATATATATATATATATATATTACTGGAATATAAACATAGATTGGAAAAAATATTAAAACCAGTTCAAAACCAAATAATGATAATGTGAAAGTCTATGAGTCCAGGGTAATGACAGTTCCCAGATGTTTGAGGCTGCACTCTGTCAAAGGATGGCTATCCTGTAGTATGGAATCTAAAAAAGAATAAAAAACAGAGGCGCCACCATGGCCTAATATTGCCAGTACAGGTAAAATGAGCAGCAATATGAGAATGTGAATACTCACAAACATAAAGCACCCCACTGGTGCTAGTAGAGCAGACTGACACTTCTCAGTGGTTCAGCACACTGTATCCAAAGCGCAGAGACAGTCAGGAATCCTCTGACACTCCAATGTATATGTGCCTATGGATAAAGGAAAAAGCAACACGACATGGCCCAATATCATCAGGACAAGGGGAAAATAATACCAATAGCTTGCACTTACAAGATGGTGGGCACCTGCAGGTGCAATCTCAGCAAACTGGAGCCAAAACGTCGCCCAGTAGACTTAAAACAGCAATCCTCAACAGGAACCAGGATCAACAATATAATTTATCACAGGAGGTGAAAAAAATACACACAATAGCAAGTGTATAAAAGTATAAAAAGTCTTTATTAACACTCTGCGCTTTGGATACAGTGTGCTGAACCACTGAGAAGTGTCAGTCTGCTCTACTAGCACCAGTGGGGTGCTTTATGTTTGTGAGTATTCACATTCTCATATTGCTGCTCATTTTACCTGTACTGGCGATATTAGGCCATGGTGGCGCCTCTGTTTTTTATTCTTTTTTAGATAAAAATATAAATTTACCAGACTTTAATTATTTTGCTAGATTTTCTTGTAGTTCACCTCCAAAAACAATTTTCTTCACTGTCCCTTGAAAAACTTGAATGTACATTGAATACTTTGCTGTTGTGATCCTGCAACATGCTACACTATAATCGCTAAGCTCAGTGTCAGAGAAAAAACTGATATGGTCTTTATGAATTATTTCTGATATATGTATTGTACCGTGCTTATGCACTGTAGGGAGAGACAGGCAGGGTTAGTATGCAAGGGTTTAAGTACTTTTCTTTGTTGAGCAATCATAAGTCTTGTAGTGTCCTCAAACTAGTTTTAAATATATATATATATATATATATATTATTATTATTATTTTTTTTTTAAATCTATATTAGTGTGTGTATGTGTAGGGTGTGCGTGAACATGAGTGTGTGCATGTGTGGTGTTTGCGTGCATGTTAGTAGGTGTATGGTGTGTGCGTGCATGTGAGTGGGGGTATGTGTGGTGTGCGCGTGTATGTAAAAGGGTGTATGTGTGGTGTGTGTGCATGTAGGTGGGTCTATGTATGGGATATGAGTGGGTGTATATCGGCTATTAAATAAAAATTTGGGTCGGGGGAGTGGGCTGTTTTGCCTTAAAATGCCCAGGCCTATTTTTGGTCCCAGTCCGGCCCTGAGCCTGCTGAAACCAACCATTATGTGCTTCCCCCTTGTAACTCTATGCAAATGAAAATTTATACAGACCAGAAATACAGGTTTTTAAAACCATGCTTTTCTTGAGAAACATTTAAAAGATATATCCTGCAATAATATTCTAAAATTAAATCAACATATTTTTTAATTCCTACAAAACTAATTTGCATATGGATTTGTCTACAACTTCATGGCCGCCAAAATGTGGTTATTAATTAATTAAAAATATCTTTACTTTCTACTAAATATAATTCTAATCTATGGTGAAACCACTAAAGCCAACACAAATAAATTGTGAAATAAAACTCTATGAGAGGGTCTCCATTGTTTCCAAACAGTTTATTTTTAAGCAATATATGTTAATAATAAGATAAATATTTACAAGTATATACATATACACATCTGTTTTACAGCAAAACAGTCCAATATTGAATACAGGGCAACTTTACTACAATAACCCCAATTTGTCCAATACTGCTAAAATAATCATAGGAATATACTTAGCCACTTTCTCCAAGGTGTCCACCATCAGCCATCTTTCCAGGATAAGTAAGATAAGAAAAACAAGATAGAGAGTGCTCCACCCTTCTATACCCCATTCAATAGGAAGTGGTTTATCAAAATGCCAGTCAAAGGCTATTGGGAGTGTCTTTAGTTCAGAGATCTGGGGGGAAGGGATTTTATGTCACCACAGGAGCGGCTCCATCTTCAACACACCCGTCACGGAGCATCCTCTTCATATGGTCCCAGCCGTACACTGAAGGTTCCTTTAAATGACGTCATCCTAGATGGCGTCCCTTGAATTCCAATTGGCTGATAGAATTTTATCAGCCAATCGGAATTAAAGGGTAAAAAATCCTATTGGCTGATACAATCAGCCAATAGGATTGAGCTTTAATCCTATTGGCTGATCCAATTTTTTTACAGGTAAAAGAGCTGATTTCTTTAGGGCAAAGCCCCACAAAAGGCCCCTTTAAGAGCTATATGCAGTTTAGTTTAGGCTAGGGTTTTTTTTTTATTTTGGGAGGGGCTTTTTTATTTTGATAGGGCTATTTGATTAGGTGTAATTAGTTTAAATATTTGATAATTTCTTTTTTATTTTGTGTAATTTAGTGTTTATTTTATTTGTAATTTAGTTAATTGTATTTAATTAATGTAATTGATTTAATTGTAGTGTAATGTTAGGTGCTAGTGTAACTCAGGCTAGGTTTTATTTTACAGGTAAATTTGTTAGTAAATAGTTAATAACTATTTACTTACCAGTCTACCTAGTTAAAATAAATACAAACTTACCTGTGAAATAAAAATAAAACCTAAGATAGCTACAATGTAAGTATTAGTTATATTGTAGCTAGCTTAGGGTTTATTTTACAGGTAAGTATTTAATTTTAAATGATAGTAATTTTTATTTAGATGTATTTTAATTATATTAAAGTTAGGGGTGTTAGGGTTAGATTTAGGGTTAGGTTTAGGGGTTAATAACTTTAGTATAGTGGCGGCGGTGACGTTGGGGGCGGCAGATTAGGGGTTAATAATATTTAACTAGTGTTTGCGATGCGGGAGTGCAGCAGTTTCGGGGTTAATATGTTTATTATAGTGGTGGGGATGTCCGGAGTGGCAGATTAGGGGTTAATATTTTTATTATAGTGTTTGTGATGCGGGAGGGCCTCAGTTTAGGGGTTAATAGGTAGTTTATGGGTGTTAGTGTACTTTTTAACACATTCGTTATGAGTTTTATGCTACAGCTTTGTAGTGCAAAACCCATAACTACTGACTTTAGATGGCGGTACGAATTTATTTGGTATAGGCCTCCCAGGCAAAACTCGTAATACCGGCGCTATAGAAGTCCCATTGAAAAATGACTTTTTGAAAGGTGCGGTAGTTACGTTGCATTACGGCCAAAAAAGTGTGCGGTACAGCTATACCTGCAAGACTTGTAATAGCAGCAGTAGTGAAAAAGCAGCTTTATGAGCCATAACGCAAAACTCGTAATCTAGCCGAATGTTAGGTTAATTTATAGTTTAAGCTTAGGTTATTTTATTTCACAGGTAAGTTTTTATTTATTTTAAGGTAGTTAGTATATTGCAACTTTAAATTAAAGTTAGGAGTGTTATGTTTAGTAGTTGCAGTGTGGGGGGTTGGTGCTTTAGGGGTTAATAGGTTTATTATAGTAGTTGCAATGTGGGGGGCCGGCGGTTTAGGTATTAATAGGTTTATTTAGTGTTGGCGATGTGGGGGGTCGGTGGTCTAAGTGTTAACACATTATTTTAGTGTTGGCTATTTTGGTGGGCAGTGGATTGGGGGTTTTTAGGTTTATTATAGTTTTTGCAATGCGGGGGTGGTGGTTTAGGGGTTAATAGTGTAGTTTCTGTGTGTTAGTGTACTTTGTAACATTTTCGAGTTTTGTGAAATATTTTTGATTCTCAAAATCCATAAATACTGGTCACTGATCGCGGAATCGATTGTGACGGTATAAGATATAACGCTAGCGTAATAGCCTGACCGAACAACTTGTAATACAGGAGACTTGAAAATTCCACACTCAAAAGCCATTTTTTGAGTGCGGAATGGAGAGTTGCGGTACAGGCTAAAACGCCTGCGGTATGGCCGTACCGCCGCAACTTGTAATACGGGAGACCTGCCAATCCAGCAAGAAAAGGCCATTTTTCAGCGGTATAGCCGTACCGCAAAACTTGTAATTCTGCCCAATATTTGCTGTAGTCTTCATCTTGCAATAAATTAACATACATACTGGATGAGTATTGAATACATTAACATCTTTTTGCTTCACTTAAGGAGTCAATCAGGGCTGGTCATTATCTTAGTAAACTCTCTGCTGTTTTGCAGTTATGATTATTTCTACTGAGGGTTAGATATGTGGCAGGGGTAGACTTGTGAGCTTGTCAGATTTGGAAAACTCTCTATTTTCAAACTTGTCGTTACAGAAAAAAGGGGGCAAGATAAATTTAAAAAAGGTATAGTGCAAATTTATTTTACCACACATAATGAAACACTTTAGAATAAAATTTTAAACAGTTTACCTTCCCTTTATAGTGTTTACATTTAGGTGTTTTACAGCTTTTTTTGGCAATGATATGGGCATATGGTAAGCAGGAGTTGGCAGAGGGTCTGAACTGAGACCTGATCACAATCTCACCAACTGTTTTCTCTGGTCACTCACTGAATGGCCAGTATTTTTGAAAATGACAGTTTACTGATATCACTATACGGGCCCATTGGAGAAGTCTCCTTGCCAATTGATTCCGCGATCAGTGACCAGTAGTTATGGATTTTGCGAAACAAAAATATTTCACAAAACTCTGAACGAAAATGTTACAAAGTACACTAACACACAGAAACAACACTATTAACCCCTAAACCGCCACCCCCACATTGCAAAAACTATAATAAACCTAAAAAACCCCAATCCACTGCCCACCAAAATAGCCAACACTAAAATAATGTATTGACCCTTAGACCACCAACCCCCCACATCGCCAACACTAAATAAACCTATTAATACCTAAACCGCTGGCCCCCCACATTGCAACTACTATAATAAACCTATTAACCCCTAAAGCACCAACTCCCCCACACTGCAACTACTAAACATAACACTCCTAACTTTAATTTAAAGTTGCAATATACTAACTACCTTAAAATAAATAAAAACTTACCTGTGAAATAAAATAACCTAAGCTTAAACTATAAATTAACCTAACATTCAGCTAGATTACGAGTTTTGCATTATGGCTCATAAAGGTTTATTATAGTTTCTGCAATGTGGGGGTGGTGGTTTAGGGGTTAATAGTGTAGTTTCTGTGTGTTAGTGTATCTAACTTTTGTGAAATATTTTTGTTTTGCAAAATCCGTAACTACTGGTCACTGATCGCGGATTCAATCATGACGGTTTATTATAGTTTTTGCAATGCAGGGGTGGCGGTATTTTCTGTGTGTTAGTGTACTTTGTAACATTTTCGTTCTGAGTTTTGTGAAATATTTTTGTTTCACAAAATTCATAAATACTGGTCACTGATCGCGGAATCGATTGTGACGGTATAAGATATAACGCTAGCGTAATAGCCTGACCGAACAACTTGTAATACAGGAGATTTGAAAATTCCACACTCAAAAGCCATTTTTTGAGTGCGGAATGGAGAGTTGCGGTACAGGCTAAAACGTCTGCGGTATGGCCGTACCGCCGCAACTTGTAATACGGGAGACCTGCCAATCCAGCGAGAAAAGGTCATTTTTTCAGCGGTATAGCCGTACCGCAAAACTTGTAATTCTGCCCAATATTTGCTGTAGTCTTAATCTTGCAATAAATTAACATACATACTGGATGAGTATTGAATACATTAACATCTTTTTGCTTCACTTAAGGAGTCAATCAGGGCTGGTCATTATCTTAGTAAACTCTCTGCTGTTTTGCAGTTATGATTATTTCTACTGAGAGTTAGATATGTGGCAGGGGTAGACTTGTGAGCTTGTCAGATTTGGAATACTCTCTATTTTCAAACTTGTCATTACAGAAAAAGGGGGCAAGATAAATTTAAAAAAGGTATAGTGCAAATTTATTTTACCACACATAATGAAACACTTTAGAATAAAATCTTAAACAGTTTACCTTCCCTTTATGGGGCGCGATCCGATAAACGTCGTAGTTTGTGGCGCAAGCGAGGGAACCCACGTCGCCCGCAGTTTCAGCTCGCAACTCGAGCTATCCCATATACGGCGCCGTCAGATGCTAAAGTGCCGTAAGTCTGACAAACCAGCGATGTCCAGAAATCTGCGCATGTACAAATTTCTGGCGTCGCCAGTGACTTACGGCACATTAGAAACTGCCGGCGCCTACAAAACCTGACTAAAGTCTAAATCACCCGCACTGTCTAACACGCCTCCCTAACATAGCCCGACACGTCTAACCCTCTATCCGCTATCCCCCCTCACTATCCTAACAATAAAATATGTATTAACCCCTAAACCGCCGCTCCCAAACCCCGCCGCAACCTAATAAAGTTATTAACCCCTAAACCGCTGCCAGCTATATAAAATCTATAACCCCCTAAAGTGAGCCCCTACCCCGCCGCTATCTATTTTAAAATTATTAACCCCTAATCTAATCCCCCTACACCGCCGCCAGCTATTTTAAATCTATAACCCCTTAAAGTGAGCCCCTACCCCGCCGCTATCTATTTTAAAATTATTAACCCCTAATCTAATCCCCCTACACCGCCGCCAGCTATATTAACTATATTAACCCTAATTATATTAGGGTTAATATAGTTAATATCGTTATTATAATATATATATATATATATATATATATATATATTAAGTATAACAACCCTATCTAACTCTAACATCCCTAACTAAACTCTTATTAAAATAAATCTAATATTAATATTATTAATTAAAATATTCCTATTTAAATCTAAATACTTACCTATAAAATAAACCATAAGATAGCTACAATATAATTAATAATTACATTATAGCTATGTTAGGGTTTATATTTATTTTACAGGTAAATTGTTAATTATTTTAACTAGGTATAATAGCTATTAAATAGTTATTAACTATTTAATAGCTACCTAGTTAAAATAATTACCCAATTACCTGTAAAATAAATCCTAACCAATCAGCCAATCGGATTGAACTTGAATCTGATTGGCTAATTCAATCAGCCAATCAGATTTTTCTACCTTAATTCCGATTGGCTGATAGAATCCTATCAGCCAATCGGAATTCGACGGACGTCATCTTGGATGACGTCATTTAAAGGAAACTCATTCGTCGGGAAGTCGTCATGCCGGATGGATGCTCTGCGGCGGAGGAGCGAAGTAAGAAGATTGAAGATGCCGATTTGCTTGAAGACATCACCGATGGAAGAAGACTCTCTGCCGCTTGCTTCAAGACATCGCCCGGATGGAAGAAGACTTCACTGCCGCTTGCTGGAAGACATCGCCCGGATCGGATGAGGAGTTCGGCCCGGCTGGGTGAATACAAGGTAGGGAGATCTTCAGGGGGGTAGTGTTAGGTTTATTTAAGGGGGGTTTGGGTTAGATTAGGGGTATGTGGGTGGTGGGTTGTAATGTTGGGGGGTGGTATTTTGTTTTGTTTTTTCAGGCAAAAGAGCAGTTTTCTTTGGGGCATGCCCCCACAAAAGGCCCTTTTAAGGGCTGGTAAGGTAAAAGAGCTTTGAACTTTTTTTAATTTAGAATAGGGTAGGGAATTTTTTTATTTTGGGGGGCTTTATTATTTTATTAGGGGGCTTAGAATAGGTGTAATTAGCTTAAAAATCTTGTAATCTTTTTTTTATTTTTTGTAATTTAGTGGTTTTTTTTTTGTAATTTAGTTTAGTTTATTTAATTGTATTTTTAGATAGATATTTGTAGTTTCTTTAATTTATTGATAGTGTAGGTGTATATGTAATTTAGGTTAGGATTTATTTTACAGGTAATTGGGTAATTATTTTAACTAGGTAGCTATTAAATAGTTAATAACTTTTTAATAGCTATTATACCTAGTTAAAATAATTAACAATTTACCTGTAAAATAAATATAAACCCTAACATAGCTACAATGTAATTATTAATTACATTGTAGCTATCTTAGAGTTTATTTTATAGGTAAGTATTTAGATTTAAATAGGAATATTTTAGTTTATAATATGAATTAGATTTATTTAATAAGAATTTAGTTAGGGGTGTTAGGGTTAGATAGAGTTAATATAGTTTATATAAATACTATAGTAACTATATTAACTATATTAACCCTAATATAATTAGGGTTTATATAGTTAATATATATAATATAATAACTATATTAACTATAATATACTTAGGGTTAATATAGATAATATAGCTGGCGGCGGGGTAGGTAGATTAAATTAGGGGTTAATAATTTTAATATAGATGGCGGCGGTGTAAGGGGTTCACATTAGGGGATAGATCAGTTAGATGGTGGCGGTTTTAGGGCTCACAGTAGGGGGTTAGTTTATGTAGATGGCGGCGGTTTAGGGGTTAAATACTTTATTAGGGATTGCGGCGGGGGATCGCGGTTGACAGGGAGATAGACATTGCGCATGCGTTAGGTGTTAGGTTTTATTTAGCAGATCGCGGTTGACAGGGAGATAGACATTGCGCATGCGTTAGGTGTTAGGTTTTATTTAGCAGATCGCGGTTGACAGGGAGATAGACATTGCGCATGCGTTAGGTTTATTTTAGCAGCCAGTTTAGGGAGTTACGGGGCTCCAATAGTCAGCGTAAGGCATCTTACGGCTGCATTTTGTGGCGAGGTGAAAATGGAGTAAGATTTCTCCATTTTCGACACGTAAGTCCTTACGCTGTATATTGGATACCAAACTGCGCGGGTTTGGTATACCTGCCTATGGCCCAAAATACTACGGGCGACGGCAGAAATATACGCGCGTAACTTCTAGGTTACGCCGTATATAGGGTACCAAACCCGCGCAAATATTGGCGTCGCCAGCTTTTGCGGGCGACGATTTTTATCGGATCGACCCCATAGTGTTTACATCTAGGTGTTTTACAGCTTTTTTTGGCAATGATATGGGCATATGGTAAGCAGGAGTGGGCAGTGGGTCTGAACTGAGACCTGATCACAATCTCACCAACTGTTTTCTCTGGTCACTCACTGATTGGCCAGTATTTTTGAAAATGACAGTTGACTAATATAACTATATGGGCCCATTGGCAAGGAGGCTAAATGATACCCTGAAATTGAATTTGAATTTTTTTTTCTGTATTTAAAAAAAAATAAAAATAAAGATTTGTATATTCAAGAAAAAGCACTATTCACATATTGCAATATGCCAGAGAATTTTGGTATCACATATACATAGTGATGTCGCGAATAGTTAGCCGGCGAATAGTTCCCGGCGAACATAGCATGTTTGCGTTCGCCGCTGCGGGCGAACATATGCGATGTTCGATCCGCCCCCTATTCGTCATCATTGATTAAACTTTGACCCTGTATCTCACAGTCTGCAGACACATACCAGCCAATCACCAGTAGACCCTCCCTCCCAGCTCCTGAACAGCAGCCATTTTAGATTCATTCAGAAGCTGCATTGTTAGTGAGAGGAGGGACAGTGTAGCTGCTGGTGATTTAATAGGGAAATTGATAGCTAGGCTAGTGTATTCAGTGTCCACTACAGTCCTGAAGGACTCATCTGATACCCCAAAAAGCCCTTTTTAGGGCTAGAACATCATTTTTTTCCCCTGTGTAATCTATTTGCAGTTGCCTGCCTGCCAAGCCACTTGCCCAGTGCCACCACTCATATCTGGTGTAACAGTAGTGTAAATTTAAAAAAAAAAAACTTTTTTGACTGTGAAACATCAGTCTGCTAGTGTAATCTAATTGCAGTTGCCTGCCTGCCAGCGTGTGTGCCAGGCCCACTTGCCCAGTGCCACCACTCATATCTGGTGTAACAGTAGTGTAAATTAAAAAAAAAAACTTTTTGACTTTGAAACATCAGTCTGCTAGTGTAATCTAATTGCAGTTGCCTGCCTGCCAGCGTGAGTGCCAGGCCCACTTGCCCAGTGCCACCACTCATATCTGGTGTAACAGTAGTGTAAATTTAAAAAAAAAAAAAATTTCGACTGTGAAACATGAGTCTGCTAGTGTAATCTAATAGCAGTTGCCTGCCTGCCTGCCAGCGTGTGTGCCAGGCTCACAGCGTATACTGTGCCCACTTGCCCAGTGCCACCACTCATATCTGGTGTAACAGTAGTGTAAATTTAAAAACAAAAAACTTTTTGGACTGTGAAACATCAGTCTGCTTTTTGTTTCAGGCTCACAGCTTATACTGGGCCCACTTGCCCAGAGCCACCACTCATATCTTGTTTAATAGTAGTGTAAGTGTACATTTAAAAACAAAAAAACTTTTTGGACTGTGAAACATCAGTCTGCTTTTTTGTTTCAGGCTCACAGCTTATACTGGGCCCACTCGCCCAGTGACACCACTCATATCTTGTTTAATAATAGTGTAAGTGTACATTTAAAAAAACTTTTTGGACTGTGAAACATCAGTCTGCTTTTTTGTGTCAGGCTCACAGCGTATACTGTGCCCACTTGCCCAGTGCCACCACTCATATCTGGTGTAACAGTAGTGTAAATTTAAAAACAAAAAACTTTTTGGACTGTGAAACATCAGTCTGCTTTTTGTTTCAGGCTCACAGCTTATACTGGGCCCACTTGCCCAGAGCCACCACTCATATCTTGTTTAATAGTAGTGTAAGTGTACATTTAAAAACAAAAAAACTTTTTGGACTGTGAAACATCAGTCTGCTTTTTTGTTTCAGGCTCACAGCTTATACTGGGCCCACTCGCCCAGTGACACCACTCATATCTTGTTTAATAATAGTGTAAGTGTACATTTAAAAAAACTTTTTGGACTGTGAAACATCAGTCTGCTTTTTTGTGTCAGGCTCACAGCGTATACTGTGCCCACTTGCCCAGTGCCACCATTCATATCTTGTTTAATAGTAGTGTAAGTGTACATTTAAAAACAAAAAAAAACTTTTTGGACTGTGAAACATCAGTCTGCTTTTTTGTTTCAGGCTCACAGCTTATACTGGGCCCACTTGCCCAGTGCCACCACTCATATCTTGTTTAATAGTAGTGTAAGTGTACATGTAAAAAAATAAAAACTTTTTGGACTGCGAAACATCAGTCTGCTTTTTTGTGTCAGGCTCACAGCGTATACTGTGCCCACTTGCCCAGTGCCACCACTCATATCTTTTCCATCTCCCGGTTCCTAAAATCCATGCCATATACATGTCCCCTGATAGGGGACGGAACAGGGATTATAATAATAATAATGCAGAGAGAGGCAACGCAGAGAGAGGAGTCTGAAGAAGAGGAGTCAGAGGAGGAAGGTGGCTTTGAGGAGGTGGAAGACCAAACACAGCAGGCATCCCAGGGGGCTTGTTGTCACCTTTCGGGGACACGGTGTTGTACATGGCTGGGTGGAGGAAGAGACCTTCAATGACATCAGTGAGGACAAGGAACGGGAGGGACATGGCTAGCTTGGTATCCAACCTTGTGCAAATGGGAAGTTTGCGGTTCTGCAAATGGACTGTTTGCGGTTGTTTGCGGTGCGTTAAACGGGGAGTTTGGTCTGTCACTGTGAAGCGGGCGTAACCCTTACACTACCTGATCGATACAACATCATACCTGATGTTTTAAAGCACGTTATTCCAAACAATTTAGGAATTTTAGGTGATTTATGCCCTTTATGGATTAAAACCAGACTCTGCATCAACTATGTAATTTTACGTGGGAGTTTTGCCATGGATCCCCCTCCGGCATGCCACAGTCCAGGTGTTAGTACCCTTGAAACAACTTTTCCATCACTATTGTGGCCAGAAAGAGTCCCTGTGGGCTTTAAAGTTCGCCTGCCTATTGAAGTCTATGGCGGTTCACCCGGTTCGCCCATTCGCGAACATTTGCGGACGTTCGCGTTCGCCGTTCGCGAATGGAAAATTTTAAGTTCGCGACATCACTACCCTCTAACAGTTAAACCCCCCACCAAGCCAACCCCTCCAAAAAACTAAGTCTAAAAAATACCTAAGCTACCTATCACCATTTGTATGGGTATTGCCCTTAAAAGGGCAATCACCTCTTTAATGCCCATTAAAAAATAAAAAAGCCCTAACACCCACAAAATTAAAATAAAAACACCTAACACTTACCCCAAAAAATGTACTCACAGTTCCTGAAGTCCGGACATCCATCTTCATCCAGGCGGTGACAAGTCTTCTTCCAGGCAACGATATCTTCATCTATCGCAGGGGCATCTTCTATCTTCATCCCGGTGGCGCGGAACTGTGGCGGCACAGAGCTGAGAAGAACCGGCAGCGACAACGACATCCAGCGTGGAGCCTCCTTTTCATGCTATCTCTGCCGCACACTGAAGATTGAATGCAAGGTACCCCTTTTATATTAACTTGCATTCCTATTGGCTGAAATATTCAAATCAGCCAATAGGATTTAAGCAGCTCTCATCCTATTGTCTGATTCGACAACTTTTTCATCACTATTGTGGCCAGAAAGAGTCCCTGTGGGTTTTAAAATTCGCCTGCCTATTTAAGTCAATGGCGGTTCGCCCGGTTCGCCCGTTCGCGAACAGGTTCGGACATTCGCGTTCGCTGTTCGCGAATGGAAAATTTTAAGTTCGTGACATCACTACATATACAGCGCCGCATATAAATGCGGCACGTATATTTCACCCGTCGGTCGCTATTTTTACTCCCATAAGCTAACATAGAACCGCTTCGCAAATCGGTACCACATATTTAGCACAAGAACTTACGCGGTGAATATGAAGACATTTTACTCCATTTTCACCTCGCCACACATAGGCAGGCACAGCAAGACTTGCGCACAGTATGTGAGCACCATAACTCCCGTAACTGCCTGAAAATATTAACTAACACCTAACGCATGCACAATATTTATCTACCTGTCAGCCACAATCCCCACCGTAATAACTAATAAACGGCTAAATTATGAGTTTTGCGGTATGAGTGAAAAAGCAGCGTTAATGCTCTTTATCACTACGGCTGTTATTACGAGTCTTGCAGGTTTAGGGGCACGGCACACTTTTTTGGCCGTAACGCAACGTAGCTTTCAAAAAATCCTTTTACAATGGGACTTCCTTTGCGCCGGTATTACGAGTCTGCCTGGGAAGCCAAAAAGTGAGCGGTACACCTTAAAACTTCAAGAACCATACCGTAAACTGAAAGTCAGTAGTTATGAGTGTTACGCTACAACGCTGTAACATAAAACTCATAACTAAAGTGCTAAAACGTACACTAACACCCATAAACTACATATTAACTCCTAAACCGAGGCCCTCCTGCATCGCAAACACTAAAATAAAATTATTAACCCCTAATCTGCCGCTCCCAACATCGCCGCCACTAGAATAAACATATTAACCCCTAAACCACCGTACTCCTGCATTGCAAACACTGGTTAAATATTATTAACTCCTAATCTGCCTCCCCTAACATCGCCACCACCTACCTACATTTATGAACCCCTAATCTGCCGCCCCCAACGTCACCGCCACTATACTAAATTTATCAACCCCTAAACCTAACCCTAAGTCTAACCCTAACACCCACTAACTTCAATGTAATTAAAATAAATCTAAATAAAGCCTACTATTAATAAATAAATCATTTCTATTTAAAACGAATACTTACCTGTAAAATAAACCCTAAGCTAGCTACAATATAACTAATAGTTACATTGTATCTAGCTTAGGTTTTATTTTTATTTCACAGGCAAGTTTGTATTTATTTTTACTAGGTAGAATAGTTACTAAATAGTTATTAACTATTTAATAACTACCTAGCTAAAATAAATACAAATTTACCTGTAAAATAAAACCTAACCTGTCTTACACTAACACATAACCTTGCACAACAATTAAATAAATTACATAAATTAAATACAATTAACTAAATTACAAAAACCCCCACTAAATTACACAAAATTAAAAAAGAAATTATCAGATATTTGAACTAATTACACCTAATCTAATAGCCCTATCAAAATGAAAAAATCCCCCCAAAATAAAAAAAAACTATCGTAAACTAAACTACCAATAGCCCTTAAAAGGGCCTTTTGTGGGGCATTGCCCCAAAGCTCAGCTCTTTTACCTGTAAAAAAAATACAAACAATCCAACAACAGTAAAGCCCACCACCCACACAACCAGCCCCCCCCAAAAAAATTCTAGCTAAAAAATCTAAGCTCCCCATTGCCCTGAAAAGGGCATTTGGATGGGCATTGCCCTTAAAAGGGCATTTAGTTATTTTTCCGCCTAAACCATAATCTAAAAATAAAACCCACCCAATAAACCATTAAAAAAGCATAACACTAACCCCCGAAGATCCACTTACAGTTTTTGAAGACCCGACATCCATCCTCAACAAAGCCGGCAGAAGTCCTCAACGAAGCAGCAGAAGTCTTCATCCAACCGGGCAGAAGTTTTCATTCAACTGGGCAGAAGTCGTCATCCAGACGGCATCTTCTATCTTAATCCATCCGGCGCGGAGTGGGTCCATCTTCAAGACATCCGGCGTGGAGCATCCTTTTCAATCGACGTCTTCTTGAACAATGAATTCTCCTTTAAATGATGTCATCCAAGATGGTGTCCCTTGTATTTAATGTTCAAGAAGACGTCGATTGAAGAGGATGCTCCACACTGGATGTCTTGAAGATGGACCTGCTCCGCACAGGATGGATGAAGATAGAAGATACGTCTGGATGAAGACTTCTGCCTGGTTGGATGAAGACTTCTGCCCGGTTGGATAAAGAATTATGCCGCTTCGTTGAGGACTTCTGCCGGCTTCGTTGAGAATGAATGTCGGGTCTTCAAAAACTGTAAGTGGATATTCGGAGGTTAGTGTTAGGCTTTTTTAAGGGTTTATTGGGTGGGTTTTATTTTTAGGTTAGGGTTTGGGTGGAAAAAGAGCTAAATGCCCTTTTAAGGGCAATGCCCATCCAAATGCCCTTTTCAGGGAAATGGGGAGCTTAGGTTTTTTAGTTAGGATTTTATTTGGGGGTTGGTTGTGTGGGTGGTGGGTTTTACTGTTGGGGGGTTGTTTGTAATTTTTTTTACAGGTAAAAAAGCTGATTTCTTTGGGGCAATGACCGCAAAAGGCCCTTTTAAGGGCTATTGGTAGTTTAGTTTAGGATAGGGTTTTTTTATTTTGGGGGGGCTTTTTTTAATTTTGATAGGGCTATTAGATTAGGTGTAATTAGATTAAATATCTGATCATTTCTTTTTTTATTTTGTGTAATTTAGTGTTTGTTTTTTGTAATTTAGTTAATTGTATTTAATTTATGTAATTTATTTAATTGCAGTGTAAGGTTAGGTGTTAGTGTAACTCAGGTTAGGTTTTATTTTACAGGTAAATATGTATTTATTTTAGCTAGGTAGCTAGTAAATAGTTAATACCTATTTAGTAACTATTTTACCTAGTTAAAATACAAACTTGCCTGTGAAATAAAAATAAAACCTAAGCTAGATAAAATGTAACTATTAGTTATATTGTAGCTAGCTTAGAGTTTATTTTACAGGTAAGTATTTAGTTTTAAATAGAAATTATTTAGTTATTAATAGTAGGTTTTATTTAGATTTATTTTTATTACATTAAAGTTAGTGGGTGTTATGGTTAGACTTAGGGTTAGGTTTAGGGTTTAATAACTTTAGTATAGTTGCGGCGACGTTGGGGGCGGCAGATTAGTGGGTTAATAAATATAATGTAGGTGTTGGTGATGTCGGGGTTAATAAGTGTAAGATTAGGGGTGTTTAGACTCGGGGTTCATGTTAGGGTGTTAGTTGTAAACATACATTTTCTTTCCCCATAGGAATCAATGGGGCTGCATTACGGAGCTTTGCGCTCCTTTATTGCAGGTGTTAGGCTTTTTTTCAGCCGGCTCTCCCCCTTGATGTCTATGGGGAAATCGTGCACGAGCATGTAAAACCAGCTTACCGCAGCTCACTGCAGCGCTGGTATTGGAGTGCGGTATGGAGCTCAATTTTGCTCTACGCTCACTTCTTGCCTGCTAATGCCGGGTTTTTGTAAACCTGTAATACCAGTGCTGTAGGTAAGTGAGCAGTGCAAATAACTTGCAAGTTAGTACCGCACCACTCATAACGCAAAACTCGTAATCTATCTGAAAGTATATTAGCCCCTAATCCACCGTTAATTCACATCGGAACTAATAATAAAAGTATTAACCCCTAAACCGACATCCCCCACAACGCTGCTTAATTAAACTATTAACCCCTAATCTGCCATTCACACACATCGCAAACTACCTAATAAAATGATTAACCCCTAAATCAGCCAACCCCAACATCACAAACTACCTATTAAAACTATTAACCCCTAATCCGCCAATAACCCTTAACGCAATAAACCTAATAAAACTATTAACCCCTAATCCACCATTAACCGACAACACAATAAACCTAATAAAACTATTAACCCCTAATCCGCCATTAACCCACAATGCAAATAACTATTCATTAAGCCCCCTAACCTAACACCCCCTAAATTAACCCTATTACATAAATTAAAATAATACTAAATTACAATTAAAATAAACAACCTAACATTACTTTAAGTCTAAGGGCTCCATGTACTAAGCAGTCAGCGAGCTACCCGCAACAAATCTCGCGTCAAAACTCGCAAACTGATATGTACAAAGTCGTCAACTATGTTCAAACTCGCATCTTTAAAATTGCGAGCGTACTTATCCGCCAAACCTCGCTACCTCTCCATTTTTCACTGTAATTAGACACATTTGACCACCAACTCGCCAAAAACGAATGTACTAAAAAATCTATTTGTCCGCTCGCGACAATTTCCGCTCCCACCTCGTTATTTTTGCCTCGCCACCTTTTAGGTGCCGGGCAAGGTACAAAACAATAGGAAAGTCACTCTAAACGCCAGTCTAGACATATATAAAAGGCAGTAATATCAGCATTGTACTTAAAGCATAACTGGCGTCTAATTTGTCTCTCATTTCCATGTACATAAATTGCGCCCAATTTGTCGACTGTAATTAAAGAGTAATCTATATTTTAAATTTGTATATCTTCTATTAGAAGATGGAGGCTACTCATGTACAGAATGTCTGTTGACTCCCTATAACAAACCACAGACCAGTCAAGTACGTTTCAATGAAGCTCACCGAACTACCAGGGGGATAATTGCTGATGCGAAAAGTGAGGATTCTTGGATTTTGAAGTGGTTTCAGATCAAGATGAATCCATATCCAATTTGTAAATAAATATTACAAAAATAACGCTCTGTAATCACTCTTCAAAAAATTTTGAACAATAATAAAGTTGTTTAGATAAGTTGAACTTTTATAGGAGCAAAATTCTATTCCCGTGACTACTATGATGTTCGTGACACCTTGCATGTCACGTGTTAATAATTGGCCAGACAATTCAACTGAAAGTTAAGTATATCAGCTTAGTCGCGGCGAGCGAGGCATCAAATTTATCAATATTCCGCCACTGCTCGCGGCGGGCTAGATGTGTCTATTTATTGGGGGATTATTAGTACATAGCGACAGCGAACACCATTTCGCCCGCGGCGAGTAATGGCGAGTTTATCCGCGTCTACAATGACAGATGAATTGACCGGTTAGTACATGGAGCCCTAACATTACATAAAATAATACACAAAATTATCAAAAATAAAAAAATTATACCTAATTTCCACTTAGAGGTGTACTCACGTTTGTTGCCGACAGTTTAGACATTAAAGAGACATGAAAGCCAATTTTTTTCTTTCGTGATTTAGAAAGAGCATGTCATTTTAAACAACTTTCTAATTTACTTCTATTATCTAATTTGCTTCATTCTCTTGATATCACTTGCTGAAAAGCATATCTAGATATGATCAGTAGCTGCTGATTGGTTGCTGCACCTAGAGGCCTTGTGTGATTGGCTCACACATGTGCATTGCTATTTCTTCAACAAAGGATATCTTAAGAATTGAGCAAATTAGATAATAGAAGTAAATTGGAAAGTTGTTTAAAATTGCATGCCCTATCTGAATCATGAAAGTTTAATTTTGACTAGACTGTCCCTTTAATGGCTGTGTGTTTAGTTATTTTGAGGGACAGCAGATTTACACTGTTATACAGGCTGTACACTCACTACTTTACATTGTAGCAAAGTGTCATTTATTCAGTGTTGTCACATGAAAAGATCTAATAAAATATTTACAAAAATGTGAGGGGTGTACTCACTTTTGTGAGATACTGTATATCAAAACCACTGAGCATTATTACTTCAAACACCAAGGATTGTAGTTATTGTTCGTTTCTGCAGAAATATCTAATTATATATATTTTTTACCACATTTAGAAACACATGAACCAAAGGGACCTTTTTTTTAAACCTGGGGAGCCCAGCCAGTAATTCTCTGAACCATTCCTCTTTTCCACACAGCCTCTCTCTCATTCTCTCAAATCTCCATATCCTGAACACAGCCTATGCAGTCCGCCACCTCTGAGGTGGCGGACTGCAATCATCCCGATCGGATACGATACAATTGGGATGTTTGACACCCCCTGCTGTGCAGGGTGCGGCATTGCACAAGCATTTCACCAGAAATGCTTGTCCAATGATAGATGCCGATACCGTATGCTACAGCGGATCATGTGCACCCGACATTTGATAAATCTACCCCTACATATGTAGTCTGGAATCAACCAGACCATTATTTCTTATTAAGTCACTTCTATTACAAGAGAAACAAACTAGACATGTTTTGCTGTATTAATTCTCTAATTTCTGTTTTTTTGTTTTTATGTATTGGGTAAAACCCCCAAAGAAAGGAAGAAAAAAAGAGAAAGAAAAAACAATTACGAATCTATATGTAAGGGAAAAAAACTCTATGTCCTCTCTCCACTCCCCCCCAACCTTCCTCACTATTCTTGCCCACCATCTACCAACTTATCAATAATATTAACTTTTTACCATTGTAAAAGTAGTAAACCTTTTTTGTATAGCAGCATTAAAATATGAGGATCTATGGGACAGAGACACACACTGCAATTGTACAGAGATTGGAAGAGACTGAATGACATCATTTCACTTATTTAAAAATAATTTCACCTGCCTATCTAATAGGTAAAGAAAGTTATATTGTTCTATTAATATCTGTGTATGCCTTGTTCTAACAAATTCAATAATGCATGGTCCAGTATAGATGCCTTCCAGCTTTTGAATAATAAATTACTCCCAACTAAAATTGCTGTGTTTATTAAATGGTTATTCCCATCATTTATTCATTCATTAAACATAATAAAAATAATATGCTCTAACTTTAAATATATCTGATGGGGTAAGAATTTGCTGAGCCAAAAATGTACTTTATGCCAAGATCAATTAGCTTTGGGACAGGCCCACAGACAATGCACAGTGTCTGTCAAAGGGAATGAACATCTATAACACTCCTGGGAAGCCATTTTTCCATTTAGACGTTAATAGAGGTGTATAATAGAAATTACTTAATAACTTGATATGAGGTTCTCTCCAGTTTACAGAGATGGCAGATTTATCCACCAGTTTTATGCTGTGTTTTATCACTAATATATATATATATATATATATATATATATATATATATATATATATATATATATATATATATCTTGTTTTAATCTTTGCCATTTTTGTGTAATGCTTTGTATGTGGGCCTATCCTGATTTAATCATCAATAACTTATACTAAATTGAAACTGCTTCATATAGCAGAATCGCTTTGCCCACATCACCCCATTCCTAAATGATACCATGTTCCTCCACTAGCTGTGAAAAATAACGTCTGACTTTCAAATATGCATAAAAAAATATGTGGAGGGAGAGAATAAGTGGAGGCAAGTGTATTAAATGTTTTAACAATATCTAAATCTTCCTTTTTAAATTGCAACATAAATTTTAGACTCCGTTAATACCGGTCTTTAAAAATCTTAGTAGATGTACCAGGAGAAAAAACATAATTTATATCTTACCTGATAAATGCCTTTCTTTAGTGGTGATAAAGAGTCCACGATTCATTACTCCTGTGAGTTAACTTTCCTGTCACTAAGAGGAGGCAAAGATTCTCAAACCACAGAGCGCTATATAAACTCTCCCACCTCTATAAAAATCAGTCTGACATATAACCTAGCTGACAGAGGTGAGAGTGAAATAGAGCAAAATAAATAAATCAAATAATAATGTCTAAAAATCAGGGTGGGGTCTCGTGGACTCATCACTATGAAAGAAAGGAATTTATAAGGTAAGATATAAATTATGTTTTCTATCGCATAGGCATTGAATCCACGATCCATTACACCTGGGAACTAATACCCAAGCTGTAGCAGAGGCCACGAGTAATGGAAGAAAAAAGGGAGGGATAAAACATCCTTCAACCATAAGAAAAAAACACACAAAAACAGAAAAAACATGTTTATATAATTTTATAAATGAAATTTAAAAACAGAAAATTGAGTCCTAGACAAAAACAACTGCTTGAAGAACTTTCCTACCAAAAGCTGCTTCAGATGAAGCAAAAACATCCAAATGGGAGAATTTAGTAATAATTTGCAAGGATGACCAAGTAGCTGCCTTGCAAATTTGTTCCACAGAAGCCTCATTGAATGCCCAGGAAGTGGCTACAGAGTGAGTAGAATGAGCTGTGATACACTTAGGAGGAGTTTGACCATATGAATTAATTGCTTAATCCAAAAAGCCAGAGCAACAGAAGATGCCTTCTGCCCCCTGCACAAAGGGAAGGAACCACAATTTACCTACTGAAGTTGTCAGATGAAACAACTTTAGGCAGAAAATCAAAGGAAGTCCTAAAAACAGCATTTTCCTTGTAAAAAATCAAATAAGGAGGATCAGAAGAAAGTGCAGATAACTCAGACACTTTTCTAGCAGATAAAATAGCCAAAAAAAAATAAAGCTTTCCAGGAAACAAGTTTAAAGTGCCAGTAAACCTAAAAAAATAATGTTATATAATTCTGCACATAGCACAGAGTTATATAACATTATATTAGTGCTAGTTTTTTATTACATAAAATATCCGTTGATTTTTTTATAAAAAGAAGAGGGTTTTCCAGACTCGCCGTCTGTGCTCTGTCTGACAGCAGGAGCGAGCTGCATTGAATGTAATGGCGCAGTCGGGCCGGGTTGTTACTAAACAGCTGGCCCGATGCGCTCTGAGGGAAAATCAGACTTGCTCAGTAGAGCACAGAGGGCGGGTCTGGAAAGCCCTCTTTTTTTTATAAAAAATCACCTGATATTTTATGTAATAAAAAACTAGCACTAATATAATGTTATATAATTTTGCACTATGTGCAGAATTATATAACATTATTTTTTTAGGTTTACTGGCCCTTTAATATTCACCTTATGCATAGGTTCAAATGAAGGAGACTGCAAAACATTCAGAAATTAAGTTTTAAAGGAGGAGAAATAGGTTTGATTACAAGTTTTTTTCAAGGTAACACCTGAACAAAACTATGCACATGAGGAAAATTAGCAAATCTCCTGAAAAAAAGAACAGAGAGCAGAAATCTGACCATTCAAAGAACTGGCAGAAAGACCTTTCTGCAAGCCATCTGGGAATCCTAAAAGAATGCCAAAAATAATTATCAAGAGAACACCAAGAGATAAAGACTTTCCAAAACCTTATAATAAATTATACTACTAACCAGTTTCCTAGCCTGAACAAGAGTATTAACAACAAACTCAGAAAAACTACTATGATGCAGAACTATCCGTTCATCCTCCAAGTCATCAAGCTTAGAGATTTTAGATCTGGATGGAAAATGGGACTTTGAAACAGAAGATCTTTTCTTAAAGGAAGAAACCAGGGTTGGTAACTGGACATCTGTACCAGATCTGCAAACCAAACTCTTCAAGGCCATTTTGGAGCTTTGAGGATCACTGAAGCATTCTCTTGCCTGCTCTTGGCTATTACTCTGGATAACAGAACCAGAGGAGGAAACAGACAAGCCAGTAGACATAACCAAAGCATTATCAGAGCATCTGGCTCCAGAACCCTTGGATCCCTGAAGAAATACTGAGGTATCTTGTTGTTTAACCTGGAAGCCATGATATCTATCTCTGGTAGACCCCGAAGATTCACAATCTGGCTGAATACATCTGGATGAAGAGACCATTATCCTGGATGGATAGTCTGACAACTGAGAAAATCGTTTTCCCAATGGTCTACTCCTTGAACATGAACAGCAGGTATATGACAATGATGGATCTATGCCCAATCCAGAATTCTCTGAACATTGCCAAGGAACTCCTGGTTCTCCCCTGGTAATTGATATAAACCACAGCTGTAACATTGTCTGACTGCGACTGACGCAAGGGTTCTATCCTTAACTGGTAAACTTGGCCTCCCAGGGTGCCCAAACTACTTGAGCAAGACGCAAGCCACATACAGCACCCTAGCTGGACAGACTTGCATCTGTCAAAATTATAGTCAACAGAGGACGAGCAAAGCTTGCTCCCTGAGAAATGTGCTGGGGAACTAACCACCACAAGAGAAATTGCCTTACAAGAGAAATCAGGAAGATAATTTGCAAAAACTGGGATCTTTGTTTTACTGAAGACAAAAACTGAAGAGGCCTCATATGAAACCAATCATAAGACACCCCATTTGATGCTGCTACCATCAAACTATTACTTCCATAAAAGAATCTACTGAAGCTAAAAGCGGAGCCTGAAGATCCAGACAAGCAAACATTAACTTTGAATCACTTGTATTTGTTAGAGACAATTTCATGAAGTCTGAAATCCCAGAAAAGTCACCTTTCTCTGAGGAATCAAATAACTTTTTGGCAAATTGATATTCCAACTATAAAGCTGAAGAAATGACAACAGTTGGTTGACATGAGATTCTGCTAAAAGAATAGCTGGATCTTGAACAAAAATATCATCCAAATTCTGGAAAACAGAAATACCCTGAGACCATATGATTGAAATCAAGACATCCAGAACTTTTGTAAACTTTCTTGGTGCAGTGGCCAGACCAAACGGAAGAGCCACAAACTGATAAAATTTGTCCAGAAAGGCAAACCTCAGAAACTGGTAGTTGTTGCACAATTATCCCTTGAATCCACCAGGGTCACATTCAATAAATCCACTTTAGATATGCTCTGGATAATATCCTCTGCGCTGTGTAATAAATGTAGTAACCCCTAGTGTCACCTCACTACACACTAGTACACTATTCACTTTTATCAACAATCCCAGGTAAATATTGTATGTGTAGTTCTACAGAAATATAGGCACTATACTGTACTCGTAGTAATTCCAGGCAAATGAATAGGAATATGCAGATAGGCATCCTTTAAGTCTATGGTTGACCTTGATGAATAAAATGAAGGATAGTCCTGATGGTTTCCATCTTGAATCTTTAAATCTAGAACAGGTTGAAAAGTTCCCTTTTTCTTGGGAACTATGAAGGGATTTGAGTAAAACCCCATTCCCCTGCTCTAATGTAGAAACTGGGACTATAACCCCTATAGATTCTAGATCTGAAACACATTGAAGAAAAGTCTGAGCTTTAACCGTGTTCCTTGGCACCCTTGAAAGAAAAAAACTGTTTCTGAGAGGCTTAGATTTGAAGCCTATTAGATTCCCTTGAAAGACAATTTTCAGAGCTCAAGGGTCTGTAACTAAATGAAACCATGCATCCTGAAAATGCATCAACATGCCCCTTACCAGAGATACTGGACTGGGGCTGGACCTTCATGCTGACTTAGCAGTAGGGGTAGAATTTTTGGATTGCATGGGCTTGTGCCAATTGGCACCAGGTCTCCAGGGCTTACCTGGGCTGCTTTGATTTAAAAAAGAGGCAGCCAATTTTTGCTCGTTGTTCTGATGAAAGGAACACAATTGACTAGAAGTTTTAAATTTACCCATAAACTTCTTATCTTGTGTAAGAAACTTACTCTTGCCACCAGTAGCACATACGAATAAAAATAACAAAATAAAAAGATCCCCATGAGCTCATAAAAGTATATGTGCTGATGAAGCAAGCACTGATAAGCTGGCAAAGGGCATTCCTGATGGATTCCTTCATAAGATACAGTTGCCTACCTAAAACATAAACTTACCTCAAATTTTTTAGTGAGAATGTTATAAGTAGAAGGTTTAAGCATCTCCTGGAGTGAGAATAAAAGACAAATAAGGAAGTTTACTGCACTAAATGTCAGAAAATAATATCTTTATCCCTTTTAAATCAAAACGATAACGATAAGTTTATTGCCTAATACTCCAAATAAGTCCCCCATGACTAAGGGCTCATTTCCATTGACCTGTAATTAAGTTTGCATGCACTCACAAACTGATAAATGAGCTGTTGGAAGCAATATCGTTCACCGACTGCTTCCAATGGCCCGTTATACCTCAATTTCGGCAACCAGACTCCTGCTGCCGAAAACATTTTTGTGTCCCATACAAAGTATCAGATGCCGCTAATCTATAAATAATACCAGGTTTCCAATTACCGTGCAATCCGTTAATACACTGTGGGGGGCTGCCAATACATTGAGAAAAATTACAGCCAGCTCAACTAGGTGTAAAATAAGAAAAAGGAGCTGATTTGAACAGCCAATAGGATTTAAGCAGCTCTCCTCCTATTGGCTGATTTGAATTTTTCAGCCAATAGGAATGCAACGGTACCCCAATTTAAAATTGGTACCTTGCATTCAAGCTTCAGTGTGTGACGGACGATCGCATGAAGAGGAGCCTCCACAACGCTGAGGACCACCGCCGCTCCGGATCCATGCATCGGGGAAGACCGCTCTATACCTCCGGGAAGAAGATAGAAGATGTTCCAGCGATGGATGAAGATGCCCTGTCTGGTTGAAGACTTGTCGCGCCTGGATGAAGATGGATGTCCGAACTTCAGGAACAGTGAGTACATTTTTTGGGGTTAGTGTTAGGTTTTTTATTTTATTTTTTGGAGTGTTTTTTTTTTTTATTAGGGACTTTTTTAATTGGCAGCAAAAGAGCTGATTTCCCTTTTAAGGGCAATGCCCATACAAATGCTCCTTTAGGGGCAATGGGTAGGTTAGATTTTTATAGTTAGGTCTTTTTTATTTTGGGGGTTGCGTGGGTGGGGAGTTTTACTCTTAGGGGTTAATCTGTATTTCTTTTCAGGTAAAAGGGATGATCGCTTCAGGACAATGCCCTACACAAGGCCCTTTTTTTATGGCTATTGGTAGTTTAGTCTTAGATTAGGGGGTGTTTTTATTTTGGGGTGGCTTTTTGGTTTTGTAGGGGTATTAGATTAGGTTTATTTTTTTTATTTTGTATAATTTCGTTTATTTTTTTATGTAATTTTATATTTTATTATTTTTTGTGATTTTAGATTTTTTTCATTTTATGTAATCTTAGATTTTGTATTTAAATTAAACTGTAGGTTTTATTTTTTATGTAATGTTATGATTTGGTAGTTTAATTTATTAGTTTAATAGTCTTTTTTTGTTTTATGTAATGGGGGTTAAGTTACGGGGTGTTAGGTTAGGGGGTTTAGTGATTAGATGAATACTTTGCATTGTGGGGGGATGGTGGTTTAAGGGTTAATAGTTTAAATAGGTAGATTGCATTGTGGGAAAATGGCAGATTAGGGGTTAATAGTTCAAATAGGTAGATTGCGTTGTGGGGGGATGGCGGTTTAGCGATTAATACATTTTTATTGCTAATTGTGATGTGGGGGATGGCGGTTTAGAGGTTAATAACTTTAATAGATACTTTGCGATATGAGGGTTGGCGGATTAGGGGTTAATACATTTATTAGCTATTGCAATGGGGGGATGGCGGTTGAGAGGTAGATATTGTGCATGCGTTAGGTGTTTGCTTTAATTATAACAGTGAGCGATGGGTAAAATATATGCGCCGCACTTGTATGCGGCTTTGTATGTATGATTGAGTGTAAAGTGTAGTCTAAGGTTGTGTTACCATAGTAACCTATTCATTTTCAAGAAAGGAAGTTTACTGCACTAAATGTCAGAAAATAATATCTTTATCCCTTTTAAATAAAAACGATAACGATAAGTTTATTGCCTAATACTCCAAATAAGTCCCCCATGACTAAGGGCTCATTTCCATTGACCTGTAATTAGGTTTGCGTGCACTCACAAACTGATAAATGTGCTGTTGGAAGCAATATCGTTCACCGACTGCTTCCAATGGCCCGTTATACCTCAATTTCGGCAACCAGACTCCTGCTGCCGAAAACATTTTTGTGTCCCATACAAAGTATCAGATGCCGCTAATCTATAAATAATACCAGGTTTCCAATTACCGTGCAATCCGTTAATACACTGTGGGGGGCTGCCAATACATTGAGAAAAATTACAGCCAGCTCAACTAGGTGTAAAATAAGAAAAAGGAGCTGATTTGAACAGCCAATAGGATTTAAGCAGCTCTTCTCCTATTGGCTGATTTGAATTTTTCAGCCAATAGGAATGCAACGGTACCCCAATTTAAAATTGGTACCTTGCATTCAAGCTTCAGTGTGTGACGGACGATCGCATGAAGAGGAGCCTCCACAACGCTGAGGACCACCGCCGCTCCGGATCCACGCATCGGGGAAGACCGCGCTATACCTCCGGGAAGAAGAAAGAAGATGTTACAGCGATGGATGAAGATGCCCTGTCTGGTTGAAGACTTGTCGCTGCCTGGATGAAGATGGATGTCCGAACTTCAGGAACAGTGAGTACATTTTTTGGGGTTAGTGTTAGGTTTTTTATTTTATTTTTTGGAGTGTTTTTTTTTTTGATTAGGGACTTTTTTAATTGGCAGCAAAAGAGCTGATTTCCCTTTTAAGGGCAATGCCCATACAAATGCCCCTTTAGGGGCAATGGGTAGGTTAGATTTTTATAGTTAGGTCTTTTTTATTTTGGGGATTGCCTGGGTGGGGAGTTTTACTCTTAGGGGTTAATCTGTATTTCTTTTCCGGTAAAAGGGATGATTGCTTCAGGGCAATGCCCTACACAAGGCCCTTTTTTAGGGCTATTGGTAGTTTAGTCTTAGATTAGGGGGTGTTTTTATTTTGGGGTGGCTTTTTGCTTTTGTAGGGGTATTAGATTAGGTTTATTTTTTTATTTTGTATAATTTCGTTTATTTTTTTATGTAATTTTATATTTTATTATTTTTTGTGATTTTAGATTTTTTTCATTTTATGTAATCTTAGATTTTGTATTTAAATTAAACTGTAGGTTTTATTTTTTAAGTAATGTTATGATTTGGTAGTTTAATTTATTAGTTTAATAGTCTTTTTTTGTTTTATGTAATGGGGGTTAAGTTACGGGGTGTTAGGTTAGGGGGTTTAGTGATTCGATGAATACTTTGCATTGTGGGGGGATGGTGGTTTAAGGGTTAATAGTTTAAATAGGTAGATTGTGTTGTGGG
This sequence comes from Bombina bombina, assembly GCF_027579735.1. Classification (NCBI taxonomy): domain Eukaryota; kingdom Metazoa; phylum Chordata; class Amphibia; order Anura; family Bombinatoridae; genus Bombina; species Bombina bombina. The sequence goes on from NC_069502.1 coordinate 331,164,309, forward strand.
AAAATGGCAGATTAGGGGTTAATAGTTCAAATAGGTATATTGCGTTGTGGGGGGATGGCGGTTTAGCGATTAATACATTTTTATTGTTAATTGTGATGTGGGGGATGGCGGTTTAGAGGTTAATAACTTTAATAGATACTTTGCGATATGAGGGTTGGCGGATTAGGGGTTAATACATTTATTAGCTATTGCAATGGGGGGATGGCGGTTGAGAGGTAGATATTGTGCATGCGTTAGGTGTTTGCTTTAATTATAACAGTGAGCGATGGGTAAAATATATGCGCCGCACTTGTATGCGGCTTTGTATGTATGATTGAGTGTAAAGTGTAGTCTAAGGTTGTGTTACCATATTAACCTATTCATTTTCAAGAAATCTGGCATCAGGTGGAAGCGTTAACACAATGCTACTTACACCTACACGAAAAGGGCAACTGCACGCAATTCACTAAATAATTAAATGGAAACCTTAGTACTTTTTAACAGCTCAATGGAAACGATCCCTAAGTCAGTACTGCATAGTGGATATTGGCACTTATATATATGTGCAATACAACTTTTGTAATTGGATTAGTAGCATTTCTATCATCTTTAATCCAACTTCAAAATGAAAAAAACTTCATATTTATAGACATAAATTTAGTTTCTACAAGAGTTTTGTAGAATTGTGGTGCCATCTTGTGGACATAGCAGTTATTTTTAACATTTGTATATTTTAAAACTGCAAAGTTTTACTCACCAATGCATTTTTTCCAAACCACTAGAGTTTGCCATTCAAAAACATTTTATGTTGTTTTTTTTGCTTTTTCTATTTTATATCAACTTAAATATACACTATTTGTAATAGTAAAATGGTCCACATATTTCTAGGATAATGTAATGTAATTTTTGTAGCCCATTTCTCTGCATAGACAAATATGTTAAAGAGATAGTCTACAACAAAATTGTTATTGTTTAAAAAGATTGATAACGCCTTTACTACCCATTCCCCAGCTTTGAACAACTATTATTTTATTGTTAATATACTTTAAACCTCTAAATTTCTCCCTGTTTCGAAGCCACTACAGACAGCCTATTATCACATGCTTTGTATTAGCTTTTCACAACAGGAGACTGCAAGTTCATGTGTGAGCCATATAGATAACATTGTGCTCTCTCCTGGAGTTGTGCCCGACACAGCACTAATTGGCTAAAATGCAAGTCAATAGATAATAGATAAATAGCCATGGGATAAGTGGGCTGTCAGAAGAGGTAATCACAGAGGTAAAAAGAATATTAATATAACTGTGTTGGTTATGCAAAACTGGGGAATGGGTAATAAAGGGATTATCTATCTTTTTAAACAGTAAACATTTTGGAGTTGACTGTCCCTTGAATTAAATTACTTTTAGCTGAATTCTTACAATCGAGTGTTAGTGACAAATAAAATATATCATACAGAAAAAGTGAGTATATTTCCTTTCCCGAAATATATTTTGTTTAAATACTACACATAAATGCCTATAAATATAATGCACACTTAAACGACTATCCACCGAATCACATGCAAATACTTTTTTTCAAAACATAAACATTGTTATATATAACAAGAGGTCATAGGGATGTATAGGAGTATGACAGTTGATAGTGATAGTGATTAAGATAGAAAGCATTATTACTGGTACAGCAAACAAATGAGAAAAAAAATTGTTTCTTTCGCGATTTAGAAAGAACAACTTTCTAATTTACTTCTTTTATCACGTTTGCTTCATTATCTTAGTATAATTTGTTGAAGGAGCAACATTGCAGTGCTGGGAGCTAGCTGAACAAATTTGGTGAGCCAATGAGAAGAGGTATATACAGTATGTGCAGCCACCAATCATGCGGATCATGTCCTCTGTACATCGATAAATGCCGACAGCATATGCTCTCGGCATTTATCATTGCACCAGCAGTTCTTCTGAAGGCTCGCTAGAAACACGGGGCCTCAAGCTCCATACGGAGTTTGATAAATATCCCCTATAACTCAAGTTGAAAACCATGGTAACACTGAATATAAAATCCACATTGCTTCTCAAACTTCATTTTTAAGTGTGAATCATTTTAAAATACCTGTAGTATAATTAAATACTTTACCACATAGTGTTAAAAATGTCATATTTATTAATATGAGCACACAAATCATTATAAGCTGTATGAGTTTAATGATACTCTGTTTAGTAATCAACTGAAGATAATGGGCTACATAACAAGTGGCGCGTTTTCGTGAACGTTGGCACACCGGTTAAATTGCACTCATATTATAAGTTGAGCTAGAATCATTATCACGTCCTCAGAGCTGTGGTTAACTGTTTTGCGAGTCAAAAAAGTGTCACAAAACACATCAAAAATTCATTAAAGTACAGTTACACTCATAACACTATCAAATAAAAATTATTTTTAAAAATATTGCACATAAAAGTTCTAAGGGCTCACAGATATGAGATCTCAGGTGTTAGAAAAAAAAGGCAGCAAAGGGCTTTAACATTGAGATACATACATACAGATGTATAAAGAGGGAAATGTATGTATATTTATATGTGTATATATATATATATATGTACATATGTATTTATGTATTTATATGTGTATATATGTATTTACAGACTTATATACATATAAAAACACATAAATACATATGTACACATATATACATATATATATATATATATATACACATATATATTTATATATATATATATATATATATATATATATATATATATATGTGTGTGTGCATTGGAGCTCTTTGCCATTAGGTAGAAGAAAACACGTAAAAGCATATTTATGCAATATTCATATTTTCATGTCAGACTTGCACATATTACAATATGCGCTCAGCTTTGGGCATATTATAATATGCGATCAAGTATGCGCATATGAAAATATGCTATTGTGTGTGCGAGTCAGGTGTTAGTTTTTTCCATTTTTTAAGCGCAATTAGCACTCTAGCGGAAGCTCAAAGTAACGCTCCACTTGTAATCTGGCCCAATATGTGTACTTGTGGCTTTTTTATAAGCAATTAAATCAAATATGTTCTATTTGCATTTGTTATTTGTTTGTTAAAGATTTTAAACACCCGTAATTAAAAGAGGAAACTAATATTAATAAGCTTATACTGACAGTTACATTTTCTTCCTCAGCATACCAATTGTTGTTTTCTATATTTTACTATCAAAAAACATGTTTTTAATTTGGTAATGATTTGTCTTTGTACTTACATTTTTTAATGAAATACAAAATTAAATGGCAAGGTTTGGAGTTTAGACTAATATGCTGATCAAGAATAATAGCAATCAATAATTACACAATATAACTGAACCTATTTTTCTTAAAGAAGAACATATATTGAAATACATTTTCTGCACAATTCAGCATCTTACCTTGTAGTTCCATTGCAATGCTGTAGATTTGGATCCAGTTGGTGCTTCTTCTCAAAGAATATGGTTTAAATATAGATGGGTTTTGGAATGGATGATAGCTGCTTATACCAGTGCTGCCAGTTCACTTATCGATAAGTTAGAAAGATGCCAAAATAAATTTCAATTGATGTTAAATTAGGTTGCTCCTTTATATAACATAGTGCAGGCAACTAAACAGGTGGTAGTAATGATAGGATGAGGAGAAGCAGAAGTAGAAATACTAGTAGTAGAGCACTATCAGTAATAGTATTATAAAAAAAACAAGCAGATACAGATGCGCCACATGGCCCAATATTGTTTGTTGCAAAGAATATTATTTATGTGTAAAAGAGATACACTCACATATATTGGAGCACCTCAAGTGGTGCTATAGAAGCAGTCTGGGATCTATAACAGTCACCCAGCAGACCGACCTCCTGAGATTGGTATGGAATCTGTATAGAGGAGATATGAGAGACACAGGGTGCCAATATGGCCTAGTACTGTTTAGCCAAGAGTGTATGTAGACAGATATACAAGTTTGCACTCACATTTGTTGTAGCATCTCCATTGATGCTAATAGAGCAGGCTGGGGTCAATTCAGTCACCCAACAGACTTAGTTCAAAGGCAAACAGGAAACTAAGTCCTCCAAACCATTCAGGAGGCCCAATGAGTACAAAAAATATTATATTTTAGATAAAAGGCAGCAAGTGTTTAAAATATTAAAATTCCTTTATTAAAATATAATGAATCATAAGCGACGCGTTTCTCAGCCTATGGCTGTTTCATCAGGCTTAATTAAGCCTTAATAATATTAGTATATACAGAGAGAAGCGCACTCACAGGAATGAACAACCAGCTCAATACCATTGTTAGCCTGTTCTATGGCGATTTACCACCTAGGTGCAGCTTCTTTTTAGTCTAGTAATGTTTTTCACAGAGAAGAACTTTCCTGTAGTATATCAGTCTGATCCCGCCTATTACGGTCAGTCAAGCACTGAAATACCAGGCAATTACTCTCTGAACAAGGAATAAAGCAACCCCAGATGATCTTTTCGGCCTTCATTTGGGCCTCGTCAGTGAGGTGTAGCTATATTCCTCTAAGCACACTGAGCAAGGAGTCCACGTCTGACCGTAATAGGCAGGATCAGACTGATATACTACAGGAAAGCTCTACTTTTTGAAAAGCATTACTGGGCTAAAAGAAGATGCACCCAGGTGGTAAATCACCATAGAACAGGCTAACAATGTTATTGAGCCAGTTGTTCCTATGAGTGTGCTTTTCTATGTGTGTATTTAGTAATAGTATTAGTACAAGTAGTCTCTGTAAATTTCACCAAGGAAATCTTGGTACATATGTTTCCTGTTTCCCACCCCATACCACATAGAGGGACAAGTAACACAAAAAAGTCTCATTGGAGTTTGCCAAAATGCATGTTGACAAGCCACAGTCCTTCTGTGAGAATGTCCTTTGGATAGATGAAACAAAGTAGAGCTTTTTGGCAAATCACTACAATCCATGTTTACAGAATGAAAAAATAAGCTTTTAAAAGAAAAGAACAGCATCCCAACCATGAAACAAGGAAGAGGCTCAGTGATATTTTGGGGTTGCTTTGTTAACTCTGTCACTGGGTGCCTAGAATCTGTACAGGGTATGATGAAAGAAGACTATCAAGGCATTCTGGAGCAAAACGTACTTCCTAGTCTTAGAAATCTGTGTCTCAGTTGCAGGTCATGGGTCTTCCAGCAGGATAATTATGCAAACATAGCTCAAAAAACCCACAATAATGGATGAGAAGAAAACATTGGACAATTCCCAAGTTGTCTTCTATGACAGATCTGAATCCCATCGAACATCTGTGGAAAATGTTGCAGTTAGGAACATACACCTATTAATCCTAAGAGAACTGGAGCAATTTGCTCAAGAAGATTAGGCCAAAATCCCAGCCGAAAAGGGTAGAAATCTTATTCAGAACTACAGAAAAGTGCTTAATTGCATTTACTGTCTCCAAAGGCTGTGCTACAAAATATTAGGTTAAGAGTACCAATTTTCTGGCCATGCCATTCTCATTTGTGCTTTGTTTAAAGTAAAATGTGAAGTCCTAAATTAAAAGTGAAGATTCTGTTCTACAGGGAGTGCAGAATTATTAGGCAAATGAGTATTTTGACCACATCATCCTCTTTATGCATGTTGTCTTACTCCAAGCTGTATAGGCTCAAAAGCCTACTACCAATTAAGCATATTAGGTGATGTGCATCTCTGTAATGAGAAGGGGTGTGGTCTAATGACATCAACACCCTATATCAGGTGTGCATAATTATTAGGCAACTTCCTTTCCTTTGGCAAAATGGGTCAAAAGAAGGACTTGACAGGCTCAGAAAAGTCAAAAATAGTGAGATATCTTGCAGAGGGATGCAGCACTCTTAAAATTGCAAAGCTTCTGAAGCGTGATCATCGAACAATCAAGCGTTTCATTCAAAAACAGGGTCGCAAGAAGCGTGTGGAAAAACCAAGGCGCAAAATAACTGCCCATGAACTGAGAAAAGTCAAGCGTGCAGCTGCCAAGATGCCACTTGCCACCAGTTTGGCCATATTTCAGAGCTGCAACATCACTGGAGTGCCCAAAAGCACAAGGTGTGCAATACTCAGAGACATGGCCAAGGTAAGAAAGGCTGAAAGACGACCACCACTGAACAAGACACACAAGCTGAAACGTCAAGACTGGGCCAAGAAATATCTCAAGACTGATTTTTCTAAGGTTTTATGGACTGATGAAATGAGAGTGAGTCTTGATGGGCCAGATGTATGGGCCCGTGGCTGGATTGGTAAAGGGCAGAGAGCTCCAGTCCGACTCAGATGCCAGCAAGGTGGAGGTGGAGTACTGGTTTGGGCTGGTATCATCAAAGATGAGCTTGTGGGGCCTTTTCGGGTTGAGGATGGAGTCAAGCTCAACTCCCAGTCCTACTGCCAGTTTCTGGAAGACACCTTCTTCAAGCAGTGGTACAGGAAGAAGTCTGCATCCTTCAAGAAAAACATGATTTTCATGCAGGACAATGCTCCATCACACGCGTCCAAGTACTCCACAGCGTGCCTGGCAAGAAAGGGTATAAAAGAAGAAAATCTAATGACATGGCCTCCTTGTTCACCTGATCTGAACCCCATTGAGAACCTGTGGTCCATCATCAAATGTGAGATTTACAAGGAGGGAAAACAGTACACCTCTCTGAACAGTGTCTGGGAGGCTGTGGTTGCTGCTGCACGCAATGTTGATGGTGAACAGATCAAAACACTGACAGAATCCATGGATGGCAGGCTTTTGAGTGTCCTTGCAAAGAAAGGTGGCTATATTGGTCACTGATTTGTTTTTGTTTTGTTTTTGAATGTCAGAAATGTATATTTGTGAATTTTGAGATGTTATATTGGTTTCACTGGTAAAATTAAATAATTGAAATGGGTATATATTTGTTTTTTGTTAAGTTGCCTAATAATTATGCACAGTAATAGTCACCTGCACACACAGATATCCCCCTATTATAGCTATAACTAAAAACAAACTAAAAACTACTTCCAAAACTATTCAGCTTTGATATTAATGAGTTTTTTGGGTTCATTGAGAACATGGTTGTTGTTCAATAATAAAATGAATCCTCAAAAATACAACTTGCCTAATAATTCTGCACTCCCTGTATTACATTTGAAATAAAGAGTGAATACCAAAATACTGTTGTCAATTTTGACTTAATTTAGAGAAAATTGTGCATTCTACTAAAAAAGTGGAAGGGTACCAACTCATATAGAATATTCTGATAAAAAAAAAGTTTAATAGCGTTTGCTGTTAATATGTATCTTTGCTATGTGTGTATAAGCGGTGATTAAACAAGTCACATACGATCCTGTTAAGCTGCATACTTGTTTTTCAAGATGTTAATCAATTATCTGTTTTAGGTGGGTGCAGGCAGGTTGTGACTTCAGAGCAAACGTCCACAACATTCCTGGGTGGGGGTTTTAAGTATATTTAAAGGACCACTCAAAGTAGTAGAATTGCATAATTAACAAGTGCAAAATAAAAAGACAATTATTTTACACCTACTCTGTATTTCAAATAACTAGTAGATTTTTTTCTGACAAATTTATTTTTCTTCCTATGTATCATGTGACAGACATCAGCCAATCACAGACTAGTATACGTATACCCTTTAAGCTTGTGCACATGCTCAGTAGGATCTTATTCCACAGAAAGTGAGCATTTAAAAAGTCTGTGCACAATTTAATAATGGAAGAAAATTGGAAAGTTTTTTAAAACTGAATGCTCTATCTGAACAGTAAAAACATAATTTATGTAAGAACTTACCTGATAAATTCATTTCTTTCATATTGGCAAGAGTCCATGAGCTAGTGACGTATGGGATATACAATTCTACCAGGAGGGGCAAAGTTTCCCAAACCTCAAAATGCCTATAAATACACCCCTCACCACACCCACAATTCAGTTTAACGAATAGCCAAGTAGTGGGGTGATAGAAAAAGGAGTAAAAAGCATCAAAAAAGGAACTGGAAATATAATTGTGCTTTATACAAAAAACCATAACCACCATAAAATGGGTGATTCTCATGGACTCTTGCCAATTGTCAGGGTTTTTTCCCTGTTTTGTTTGCCCTGTGCTGCTGTCAGCCATTTTACTCACCTTTCTTACTGACTCTGATGCATACTGTGTGATGCTGCTTATTTCCTGCTCTTCCTTTTATGGCCAGACTGGTGTACATCATCCGTGTAAGACAGGATGCAGTCTCAGAATTGTGATGTCATCATTATTTAACGGGCCTCTGTTCAGTATGCTTTGCCCTTGTGTTGTCTCAGACCTGTTTGTGAGAGCTCCTGTGTATTACCTGGCTGTCTAACGTCCCTCCTGTTTCCTGATCCCTGGCTTGTTCCTGTCTACTCGCTTTGGCTCCTGACTCGGCTCGTCTGACTACCAGCTCTGGTTTTTATTCCTGGCTTGTTATTTGACTTGTGGACTTTTTATAATTTTTTCCTATTAATAAAGGTGTGATTATTTTTGCACTTCTCGTCTCAGTCTGATTCCTGGCACCCTGACAAAAATATGAAAGAAATGAATTTATCAGGTAAGTTCTTACATAAATTATGTTTTCTTTCATGTAATTGGAAAGAGTCCATGAGCTAGTGACGTATGGGATAGTAATACCCAAGATGTGGTACTTCATAGAAGAGTCACTAGAGAGGGAGGGATACAAATAAAAACAGCCATTTTCTGCTGAAAAAAATAAATCCACATCCAAAAAAATAAGTTTTTCTCATAATTTGAAAAGAAAAAACTTAAAACATAAGCAGAGGAATCAAACTGAAACAGTTGCCTGAAGAACTTTTCTACCAAAAACTGCTTCCGAAGAGGCAAATACATAAAAATGGTAGAATTTAGTAAATTTATGCAAAGAAGACCAAGTTGCTGCTTTGCAAATCTGATCAACTGAAGCTTCATTCTTAAAAGTCCACAAAGTGGAAACTGATCTAGTAGAATGAGCTGTGATTCTCTGAGGCGGGGCCTTTCCTAGGATCAGAAAAGACAACAAATAGACTAGAAGTCTTCCTGAAATCTTTAGTAGCTTCAACATAATATTTCAAAGCTCTTACAACATCCAGAGAATATAAGGATCTCTCCAAAGAATTCTTAGGATTAGGGCACAAAGAGGGAACAACAATTTCCCTATTAATGTTGTTAGAATTTGCAACTTTAGGTAAAAATTTAAATGAAGTCCACAAAACGGCCTTATCCTGATGGAAAATCAGAAAAAGAGACTCACAAGAAAGAGCAGATAATTCAGAAACTCTTCTAGTATAGGCTCAAAAAGAGGAGCCTGTAAAGCCTTCAAAACCAAATTAAGACTCCCAGGAGGAGAGATTGATTCAATGAGAGGCTTGATACAGACCAAATCCTGCACAAAAAAGTGAATATCAGAAACTTCCAGACAAACCTTTATCCAAACCATTCTGAAGAAACTGTAAAATTCTAGGAATTCTAAAAGAATGCCAGGAGAATTTATGAGAAGAACACCATGAAATATAAGTCTTCCAAACTCAAAAATAAATCTTCCTAGAAACAGATTTACGAGCCTGTAACATAGTATCAATCACTCCATTGATTGAAACCTCCATGACTAAGCACTAAGCGTTCAATTTCCATACATTTAAATTTAACGATTTGAGATCCTGATGGAAAAATGAACCTTGAGACAGAAGGTCTGGTCTTAAAGGAAGTGGCCAAAGTTGCTAACTGGACATCTGGACAAGATCCGCATAGGAGCACTTGAGCACGTGAACCCCCTGACCCTTGATGGGGAAAAAAATAGTGAGAAATAAAAAAAATTAAAAAAAAATTTGAACCTTCTTTGCTGACTAAATAAAAACATCATCCAGGCTCCACTGCAATTTTTACTAAAAAACATTAAAATTGCCATTTTTAACTCTTTAGGCTGAAAGTGGAATGGGCTTTTGCCTACTTCTGCTATCTATCGCACATGCTGTGCAGTGAGATAGATAGAAGAATAAGCAAAAACCCTTTCCACTTTCAGCCTGCTGATATATATGTGTGTGCATTGGAGCTCTTTGCCATTAGGTAGAAGAAAACACGTAAAAGCATATTTATGCAATATTCATATTTTCATGTCAGACTTGCACATATTACAATATGCACTCAGCTTTGGGCATATTATAATATGCGATCAAGTACGCATTTTTATTCCTGGCTTGTTATTTGACTTGTGGACTTTTTATAATTTTTTCCTATTAATAAAGGTGTGATTATTTTTGCACTTCTCGTCTCAGTCTGATTCCTGGCACCCTGACAAAAATATGAAAGAAATGAATTTATCAGGTAAGTTCTTACATAAATTATGTTTTCTTTCATGTAATTGGAAAGAGTCCATGAGCTAGTGACGTATGGGATAGTAATACCCAAGATGTGGTACTTCATAGAAGAGTCACTAGAGAGGGAGGGATACAAATAAAAACAGCCATTTTCTGCTGAAAAAAATAAATCCACATCCAAAAAAATAAGTTTTTCTCATAATTTGAAAAGAAAAAACTTAAAACATAAGCAGAGGAATCAAACTGAAACAGCTGCCTGAAGAACTTTTCTACCAAAAACTGCTTCCGAAGAGGCAAATACATACAAATGGTAGAATTTAGTAAATTTATGCAAAGAAGACCAAGTTGCTGCTTTGCAAATCTGATCAACTGAAGCTTTATTCTTAAAAGTCCACAAAGTGGAAACTGATCTAGTAGAATGAGCTGTGATTCTCTGAGGCGGGGCCTTTCCTAGGATCAGAAAAGACAACAAATAGACTAGAAGTCTTCCTGAAATCTTTAGTAGCTTCAACATAATATTTCAAAGCTCTTACAACATCCAGAGAATATAAGGATCTCTCCAAAGAATTCTTAGGATTAGGGCACAAAGAGGGAACAACAATTTCCCTATTAATGTTGTTAGAATTTGCAACTTTAGGTAAAAATTTAAATGAAGTCCACAAAACGGCCTTATCCTGATGGAAAATCAGAAAAAGAGACTCACAAGAAAGAGCAGATAATTCAGAAACTCTTCTAGTATAGGCTCAAAAAGAGGAGCCTGTAAAGCCTTCAAAACCAAATTAAGACTCCCAGGAGGAGAGATTGATTCAATGAGAGGCTTGATACAGACCAAATCCTGCACAAAAAAGTGAATATCAGAAACTTCCAGACAAACCTTTATCCAAACCATTCTGAAGAAACTGTAAAATTCTAGGAATTCTAAAAGAATGCCAGGAGAATTTATGAGAAGAACACCATGAAATATAAGTCTTCCAAACTCAAAAATAAATCTTCCTAGAAACAGATTTACGAGCCTGTAACATAGTATCAATCACTCCATTGATTGAAACCTCCATGACTAAGCACTAAGCGTTCAATTTCCATACATTTAAATTTAACGATTTGAGATCCTGATGGAAAAATGAACCTTGAGACAGAAGGTCTGGTCTTAAAGGAAGTGGCCAAAGTTGCTAACTGGACATCTGGACAAGATCCGCATAGGAGCACTTGAGCACGTGAACCCCCTGACCCTTGATGGGGAAAAAAATAGTGAGAAATAAAAAAAATTAAAAAAAAAATTTGAACCTTCTTTGCTGACTAAATAAAAACATCATCCAGGCTCCACTGCAATTTTTACTAAAAAACATTAAAATTGCCATTTTTAACTCTTTAGGCTGAAAGTGGAATGGGCTTTTGCCTACTACTGCTATCTATCGCACATGCTGTGCAGTGAGATAGATAGAAGAATAAGCAAAAACCCTTTCCACTTTCAGCCTGCTGATATATATGTGTGTGCATTGGAGCTCTTTGCCATTAGGTAGAAGAAAACACGTAAAAGCATATTTATGCAATATTCATATTTTCATGTCAGACTTGCACATATTACAATATGCGCTCAGCTTTGGGCATATTATAATATGCGATCAAGTATGCGCATATGAAAATATGCTATTGTGTGTGCGAGTCAGGTGTTAGTTTTTTCCATTTTTTAAGCGCAATTAGCACTCTAGCGGAAGCTCAAAGTAACGCTCCACTTGTAATCTGGCCCAATATGTGTACTTGTGGCTTTTTTATAAGCAATTAAATCAAATATGTTCTATTTGCATTTGTTATTTGTTTGTTAAAGATTTTAAACACCCGTAATTAAAAGAGGAAACTAATATTAATAAGCTTATACTGACAGTTACATTTTCTTCCTCAGCATACCAATTGTTGTTTTCTATATTTTACTATCAAAAAACATGTTTTAAATTTGGTAATGATTTGTCTTTGTACTTACATTTTTTAATGAAATACAAAATTAAATGGCAAGGTTTGGAGTTTAGACTAATATGCTGATCAAGAATAATAGCAATCAATAATTACACAATATAACTGAACCTATTTTTCTTAAAGAAGAACATATATTGAAATACATTTTCTGCACAATTCAGCATCTTACCTTGTAGTTCCATTGCAATGCTGTAGATTTGGATCCAGTTGGTGCTACTTCTCAAAGAATATGGTTTAAATATAGATGGGTTTTGGAATGGATGATAGCTGCTTATACCAGTGCTGCCAGTTCACTTATCGATAAGTTAGAAAGATGCCAAAATAAATTTCAATTGATGTTAAATTAGGTTGCTCCTTTATATAACATAGTGCAGGCAACTAAACAGGTGGTAGTAATGATAGGATGAGGAGAAGCAGAAGTAGAAATACTAGTAGTAGAGCACTATCAGTAATAGTATTATAAAAAAAACAAGCAGATACAGATGCGCCACATGGCCCAATATTGTTTGTTGCAAAGAATATTATTTATGTGTAAAAGAGATACACTCACATATATTGGAGCACCTCAAGTGGTGCTATAGAAGCAGTCTGGGATCTATAACAGTCACCCAGCAGACCGACCTCCTGAGATTGGTATGGAATCTGTATAGAGGAGATATGAGAGACACAGGGTGCCAATATGGCCTAGTACTGTTTAGCCAAGAGTGTATGTAGACAGATATACAAGTTTGCACTCACATTTGTTGTAGCATCTCCATTGATGCTAATAGAGCAGGCTGGGGTCAATTCAGTCACCCAACAGACTTAGTTCAAAGGCAAACAGGAAACTAAGTCCTCCAAACCATTCAGGAGGCCCAATGAGTACAAAAAATATTATATTTTAGATAAAAGGCAGCAAGTGTTTAAAATATTAAAATTCCTTTATTAAAATATAATGAATCATAAGCGACGCGTTTCTCAGCCTATGGCTGTTTCATCAGGCTTAATTAAGCCTTAATAATATTAGTATATACAGAGAGAAGCGCACTCACAGGAATGAACAACCAGCTCAATACCATTGTTAGCCTGTTCTATGGCGATTTACCACCTAGGTGCAGCTTCTTTTTAGTCTAGTAATGTTTTTCACAGAGAAGAACTTTCCTGTAGTATATCAGTCTGATCCCGCCTATTACGGTCAGTCAAGCACTGAAATACCAGGCAATTACTCTCTGAACAAGGAATAAAGCAACCCCAGATGATCTTTTCGGCCTTCATTTGGGCCTCGTCAGTGAGGTGTAGCTATATTCCTCTAAGCACACTGAGCAAGGAGTCCACGTCTGACCGTAATAGGCAGGATCAGACTGATATACTACAGGAAAGCTCTACTTTTTGAAAAGCATTACTGGGCTAAAAGAAGATGCACCCAGGTGGTAAATCACCATAGAACAGGCTAACAATGTTATTGAGCCAGTTGTTCCTATGAGTGTGCTTTTCTATGTGTGTATTTAGTAATAGTATTAGTACAAGTAGTCTCTGTAAATTTCACCAAGGAAATCTTGGTACATATGTTTCCTGTTTCCCACCCCATACCACATAGAGGGACAAGTAACACAAAAAAGTCTCATTGGAGTTTGCCAAAATGCATGTTGACAAGCCACAGTCCTTCTGTGAGAATGTCCTTTGGATAGATGAAACAAAGTAGAGCTTTTTGGCAAATCACTACAATCCATGTTTACAGAATGAAAAAATAAGCTTTTAAAAGAAAAGAACAGCATCCCAACCATGAAACAAGGAAGAGGCTTAGTGATATTTTGGGGTTGCTTTGTTAACTCTGTCACTGGGTGCCTAGAATCTGTACAGGGTATGATGAAAGAAGACTATCAAGGCATTCTGGAGCAAAACGTACTTCCTAGTCTTAGAAATCTGTGTCTCAGTTGCAGGTCATGGGTCTTCCAGCAGGATAATTATGCAAACATAGCTCAAAAAACCCACAATAATGGATGAGAAGAAAACATTGGACAATTCCCAAGTTGTCTTCTATGAGTCCAGATCTGAATCCCATCGAACATCTGTGGAAAATGTTGCAGTTAGGAACATACACCTATTAATCCTAAGAGAACTGGAGCAATTTGCTCAAGAAGATTAGGCCAAAATCCCAGTCGAAAAGGGTAGAAATCTTATTCAGAACTACAGAAAAGTGCTTAATTGCATTTACTGTCTCCAAAGGCTGTGCTACAAAATATTAGGTTAAGAGTACCAATTTTCTGGCCATGCCATTCTCATTTGTGCTTTGTTTAAAGTAAAATGTGAAGTCCTAAATTAAAAGTGAAGATTCTGTTCTACAGGGAGTGCAGAATTATTAGGCAAATGAGTATTTTGACCACCTCATCCTCTTTATGCATGTTGTCTTACTCCAAGCTGTATAGGCTCAAAAGCCTACTACCAATTAAGCATATTAGGTGATGTGCATCTCTGTAATGAGAAGGGGTGTGGTCTAATGACACCAACACCCTATATCAGGTGTGCATAATTATTAGGCAACTTCCTTTCCTTTGGCAAAATGGGTCAAAAGAAGGACTTGACAGGCTCAGAAAAGTAAAAAATAGTGAGATATCTTGCAGAGGGATGCAGCACTCTTAAAATTGCAAAGCTTCTGAAGCGTGATCATCGAACAATCAAGCGTTTCATTCAAAAACAGGGTCGCAAGAAGCGTGTGGAAAAACCAAGGCGCAAAATAACTGCCCATGAACTGAGAAAAGTCAAGCGTGCAGCTGCATCCCTCTGCAAGATATCTCACTATTTTTTACTTTTCTGAGCCTGTCAAGTCCTTCTTTTGACCCATTTTGCCAAAGGAAAGGAAGTTGCCTAATAATTATGCATAATTATGCACACCTGATATAGGGTGCCACTTGCCACCAGTTTGGCCATATTTCAGAGCTGCAACATCACTGGAGTGCCCAAAAGCACAAGGTGTGCAATACTCAGAGACATGGCCAAGGTAAGAAAGGCTGAAAGACGACCACCACTGAACAAGACACACAAGCTGAAACATCAAGACTGGGCCAAGAAATATCTCAAGACTGATTTTTCTAAGGTTTTATGGACTGATGAAATGAGAGTGAGTCTTGATGGGCCAGATGTATGGGCCCGTGGCTGGATTGGTAAAGGGCAGAGAGCTCCAGTCCGACTCAGACGCCAGCAAGGTGGAGGTGGAGTACTGGTTTGGGCTGGTATCATCAAAGATGAGCTTGTGGGGCCTTTTCGGGTTGAGGATGGAGTCAAGCTCAACTCCCAGTCCTACTGCCAGTTTCTGGAAGACACCTTCTTCAAGCAGTGGTACAGGAAGAAGTCTGCATCCTTCAAGAAAAACATGATTTTCATGCAGGACAATGCTCCATCACACGCGTCCAAGTACTCCACAGCGTGCCTGGCAAGAAAGGGTATAAAAGAAGAAAATCTAATGACATGGCCTCCTTGTTCACCTGATCTGAACCCCATTGAGAACCTGTGGTCCATCATCAAATGTGAGATTTACAAGGAGGGAAAACAGTACACCTCTCTAAACAGTGTCTGGGAGGCTGTGGTTGCTGCTGCACGCAATGTTGATGGTGAACAGATCAAAACACTGACAGAATCCATGGATGGCAGGCTTTTGAGTGTCCTTGCAAAGAAAGGTGGCTATATTGGTCACTGATTTGTTTTTGTTTTGTTTTTGAATGTCAGAAATGTATATTTGTGAATTTTGAGATGTTATATTGGTTTCACTGGTAAAATTAAATAATTGAAATGGGTATATATTTGTTTTTTTGTTAAGTTGCCTAATAATTATGCACAGTAATAGTCACCTGCACACACAGATATCCCCCTAAAATAGCTATAACTAAAAACAAACTAAAAACTACTTCCAAAACTATTCAGCTTTGATATTAATGAGTTTTTTGGGTTCATTGAGAACATGGTTGTTTTTCAATAATAAAATGAATCCTCAAAAATACAACTTGCCTAATAATTCTGCACTCCCTGTATTACATTTGAAATAAAGAGTGAATACCAAAATACTGTTGTCAATTTTGACTTAATTTAGAGAAAATTGTGCATTCTACTAAAAAAGTGGAAGGGTACCAACTCATATAGAATATTCTGATAAAAAAAAAGTTTAATAGCGTTTGCTGTTAATATGTATCTTTGCTATGTGTGTATAAGCGGTGATTAAACAAGTCACATACGATCCTGTTAAGCTGCATACTTGTTTTTCAAGATGTTAATCAATTATCTGTTTTAGGTGGGTGCAGGCAGGTTGTGACTTCAGAGCAAACGTCCACAACATTCCTGGGTGGGGGTTTTAAGTATATTTAAAGGACCACTCAAAGTAGTAGAATTGCATAATTAACAAGTGCAAAATAAAAAGACAATTATTTTACACCTACTCTGTATTTCAAATAACTAGTAGATTTTTTTCTGACAAATTTATTTTTCTTCCTATGTATCATGTGACAGACATCAGCCAATCACAGACTAGTATACGTATACCCTTTAAGCTTGTGCACATGCTCAGTAGGATCTTATTCCACAGAAAGTGAGCATTTAAAAAGTCTGTGCACAATTTAATAATGGAAGAAAATTGGAAAGATTTTTAAAACTGAATGCTCTATCTGAACAGTAAAAACATAATTTATGTAAGAACTTACCTGATAAATTCATTTCTTTCATATTGGCAAGAGTCCATGAGCTAGTGACGTATGGGATATACAATTCTACCAGGAGGGGCAAAGTTTCCCAAACCTCAAAATGCCTATAAATACACCCCTCACCACACCCACAATTCAGTTTAACGAATAGCCAAGTAGTGGGGTGATAGAAAAAGGAGTAAAAAGCATCAAAAAAGGAACTGGAAATATAATTGTGCTTTATACAAAAAACCATAACCACCATAAAATGGGTGATTCTCATGGACTCTTGCCAATTGTCAGGGTTTTTTCCCTGTTTTGTTTGCCCTGTGCTGCTGTCAGCCATTTTACTCACCTTTCTTACTGACTCTGATGCATACTGTGTGATGCTGCTTATTTCCTGCTCTTCCTTTTATGGCCAGACTGGTGTACATCATCCGTGTAAGACAGGATGCAGTCTCAGAATTGTGATGTCATCATTATTTAACGGGCCTCTGTTCAGTATGCTTTGCCCTTGCGTTGTCTCAGACCTGTTTGTGAGAGCTCCTGTGTATTACCTGGCTGTCTAACGTCCCTCCTGTGTCCTGATCCCTGGCTTGTTCCTGTCTACTCGCTTTGGCTCCTGACTCGGCTCGTCTGACTACCAGCTCTGGTTTTTATTCCTGGCTTGTTATTTGACTTGTGGACTTTTTATAATTTTTTCCTATTAATAAAGGTGTGATTATTTTTGCACTTCTCGTCTCAGTCTGATTCCTGGCACCCTGACAAAAATATGAAAGAAATGAATTTATCAGGTAAGTTCTTACATAAATTATGTTTTCTTTCATGTAATTGGAAAGAGTCCATGAGCTAGTGACGTATGGGATAGTAATACCCAAGATGTGGTACTTCATAGAAGAGTCACTAGAGAGGGAGGGATACAAATAAAAACAGCCATTTTCTGCTGAAAAAAATAAATCCACATCCAAAAAAATAAGTTTTTCTCATAATTTGAAAAGAAAAAACTTAAAACATAAGCAGAGGAATCAAACTGAAACAGCTGCCTGAAGAACTTTTCTACCAAAAACTGCTTCCGAAGAGGCAAATACATAAAAATGGTAGAATTTAGTAAATTTATGCAAAGAAGACCAAGTTGCTGCTTTGCAAATCTGATCAACTGAAGCTTCATTCTTAAAAGTCCACAAAGTGGAAACTGATCTAGTAGAATGAGCTGTGATTCTCTGAGGCGGGGCCTTTCCTAGGATCAGAAAAGACAACAAATAGACTAGAAGTCTTCCTGAAATCTTTAGTAGCTTCAATATAATATTTCAAAGCTCTTACAACATCCAGAGAATATAAGGATCTCTCCAAAGAATTCTTAGGATTAGGGCACAAAGAGGGAACAACAATTTCCCTATTAATGTTGTTAGAATTTGCAACTTTAGGTAAAAATTTAAATGAAGTCCACAAAACGGCCTTATCCTGATGGAAAATCAGAAAAAGAGACTCACAAGAAAGAGCAGATAATTCAGAAACTCTTCTAGTATAGGCTCAAAAAGAGGAGCCTGTAAAGCCTTCAAAACCAAATTAAGACTCCCAGGAGGAGAGATTGATTCAATGAGAGGCTTGATACAGACCAAATCCTGCACAAAAAAGTGAATATCAGAAACTTCCAGACAAACCTTTATCCAAACCATTCTGAAGAAACTGTAAAATTCTAGGAATTCTAAAAGAATGCCAGGAGAATTTATGAGAAGAACACCATGAAATATAAGTCTTCCAAACTCAAAAATAAATCTTCCTAGAAACAGATTTACGAGCCTGTAACATAGTATCAATCACTCCATTGATTGAAACCTCCATGACTAAGCACTAAGCGTTCAATTTCCATACATTTAAATTTAACGATTTGAGATCCTGATGGAAAAATGAACCTTGAGACAGAAGGTCTGGTCTTAAAGGAAGTGGCCAAAGTTGCTAACTGGACATCTGGACAAGATCCGCATAGGAGCACTTTAGCACGTGAACCCCCTGACCCTTGATGGGGAAAAAAATAGTGAGAAATAAAAAAAATTAAAAAAAAATTTGAACCTTCTTTGCTGACTAAATAAAAACATCATCCAGGCTCCACTGCAATTTTTACTAAAAAACATTAAAATTGCCATTTTTAACTCTTTAGGCTGAAAGTGGAATGGGCTTTTGCCTACTACTGCTATCTATCGCACATGCTGTGCAGTGAGATAGATAGAAGAATAAGCAAAAACCCTTTCCACTTTCAGCCTGCTGTGCCTGCAGCGCCACCTACAAGCCATACTATCTATCTATCTATATCTATATATATATATCTATATATATATATATATATATATATATATATACTAGGTAAAAGAGTCCTGTCACTGGGGCAGTATAAGGACTTTATAAATATATATACTATATATATATATATACACAGTGGGGCAAAAAAGTATTTAGTCAGCCACCAATTGTGCAAGTTCTCCCACTTAAGAAGATGAGAGAGGCCTGTAATTTTCATCATAGGTATACCTCATCTATGAGAGACAAAATGTGGAAACAAATACAGACAATCACATTGTCTGATTTGGAAAGAATTTATTTGAAAATTATGGTGGAAAATAAGTATTTGGTCAATATCAAAAGTTCATCTCAATACTTTGTTATATATCCTTTGTAGGCAATGATAGAAGTCAAATGTTTTCTGTAAGTCTTCACGAGGTTGTCACACACTGTTGCGGGTATGTTGGCCCATTTCTGCATGCAGATCTCCTCTAGAGCAGTAATGTTGTGGGGCTGTCGCTGGGTAACACAGACTTTCAACTCCCTCCAAAGGTTTTCTATGGGGTTGAGATCTGGAGACTGGCTAGGCCACTCCAGGACCTTGAAATGCTTCTTACGAAGCCACTCCTTTGTTGCCCTGGCAGTGTTGTGTGTTTGGGATCATGGTCATGCTAAAAGACCCAGCCTTGTTTCATCTTCAATGCCCTTGCTGATGGAAGGAAGTTTGCACTCAAAATCTCACGATACATGGCCCCATTCATTCTTTCATGTACACAGATCAGTCATCCTGTTCCCTTTGCAGATAAACAGCCCCAAAGCATGATGTTGCCACCCCCATGCTTCACAGTAGGTATGGTGTTCTTTGGTTGCAACTCAGCATTCTCTCTCCTCCAAACACGACGAGTTGTGTTTCTACCAAACAGTTCTACTTTGGTTTCATCTTACCATATGACATTCTCCCAATCCACTTCTGGATCATCCCAATGCTCTCTAGCATACTTCAGACAGGCCCGGACATGTACTGGCTTAAGCAGGGGGACACGTCTGGCACTACAGGATCTGAGTCCCTGGCGGCGTAGTGTGTTACTGATGGTAGCCTTTGTTACATTGGTCCCAGCTCTCTGCAGGTCATTCACTAGGTCCCACCGTGTGGTTCTGGGATGTTTTCTCACTGTTCTTGTGATCATTTTGACCCCACGGGGTGAGAACTTGCATGGAGCCCCAGATCGAGGGAGATTATCAGTGGTCTTGTATGTCTTCCATTTTCTTATTATTGCTCCCACAGTTGATTTTTTCACACCAAGCTGCTTGCCTATTGCAGATTCAGCCTGGTGCAGGTCTACAATTTTGTTTCTGGTGTCCTTCTACAGCTCTTTGGTCTTCACCATGTGGAGTTTGGAGTGTGACTGTTTGAGATTGTGGACAGGTGTCTTTTATACTGATAACAAGTTCAAACAGGCGCCATTAATACAGGTAATGAGTGGAGGACAGAGAAGCCTCTTAAAGAAAAAGATACAGGTCTGTGAGAGCCAGAAATCTTGCTTGTTTGTAGGTGACCAAATACTTATTTTCCACCATGATAAGCAAATAAATTCTTTCCAAATCAGACAATGTGATTGTCTGGATTTGTTTCCACATTTTGTCTCTCATAGTTGAGGTATACCTATGATGAAAATTACAGGCCTCTCTCATCTTCTTAAGTGGGAGAACTTGCACAATTGGTGGCTGACTAAATACTTTTTTGCCCCACTGTATATATAAAGTCCTAATACTGCCCCAGTGACAGCACTCTTGTACCCAGTATATATATATATATATATATATATATAAAATATGATATTATATATATATATATATATATATATATATATATATATATATATATATATGGTAACTGCAGGGTGTATATGGTGCTCTTGTCTTTCAATATACACAGGTTAGTTATGTATATACCTCACACACAGACTTTAACAACACACAATAATAAACATAACACACTGCCCTAACCTTGTACATAAGGATGTGTCAAGGTAACTGGCAGAGTGTGTGTGTGTATGTATGTATATATACACACACACACATTAAAATGGGCGGAGCCATCTGAGGGGCCATCTGAAGGGTGGGGCTAGTGTTCCACCATCTTCAAAAGTCACCAGCCCCCACTGATACCAGAACCTGTGAGGCCATGATGGTGCTACCAGAAACACAAACGATTGTTCCATGATGATCTTGGAGATCACTCTTGGAAGAAGAACTAGAGGCGGGAAGAACTAGAGGCAGGTTGGTAAAACCAAGGAACAGCTAACGCATCCACCGACTCCGCCTGAGGATCCCTGGACCTGGGCAAGTACCTGGGAAGTGTCTTGTTTAGATGGGAAGACATCAGATCTATTTCTGGAAGACCCCACATCTGAACAATCAAAACACATCAGGATGGAGCGACGACTCCCCCGGATGTAAAGTCTGATGGCTGAGATAATCCACTTCCCAATTGTCTACACCTGGGATATGTACCGCAGACAAGAGCTGGATACCGCCCAAGAAAGTATCTGAGATATTTCTTTCATAGCTAGGGGACTGTGAGTCACTCCCTGATGATTGACATTTGCCACAGTTGTGATATTGTCTGTCTGAAAACAAATGAATGGTTCCCTCTTCAAAAGAGGCCAAATCTGAAGAGCCCTGAAAATAGCACAGAGTTCTAAAATATTGATTGGTAACCTCGCCTCTTGAGGTTTCCAAACCCCTTGTGCTATCAGAGATCCACAGACAGCTCCCCAACATGAAAGACTTTCATCTGTTGTGATTACAGTCCAGGTTGGACAAACAAAAGAGGCCCCTTGAACTATACGATGGTGATCTAACCACCAAGATATCCTTGTATAATCGCTGCACCATTGATTCAGCATACAAAGCTGAAGAGGTCTTATATGAGAACGAGCAAAGGGGATCACGTCCGATGCTGCAGTTATGAGACCTAAAACTTCCATGCACATAGCCACTCTCTTGTCTGTTAGAGACAGAGTCATGGACACTGAATCTATCTGAAAACCTAAAAAGGTGACCCTTGTTTGAGGAGTCAAGGAATTTTTTGGTAAATTGATCCTCCAACCATGTCTTCGAGGAAACAACACTAGTTGATTCATGTGAGATTTGGCAGAATGTAAAGACTGAGCTAGTACCAAGATATCGTCCAAATAAGGGATCACCGCAAAACCCTGTTCTCTGATTACAGAGAGTGGTGTACCGAGAACCTTTGAAAACAATCTTGGAGCTGTTGCTAGGCCAAATGGAAGAGTGACAAATTGGTAATGCTTTTCTAGAAAAGAGAATCTCAGAAACCGATAGTGGTCTGGATGAATCGGAATATGAAGATATGCATCCTGCAAGTCTATCTTGGACATATAATGACCTTGCTGAACAAAAGGAAGAATAGTCCTTATAGTCACCATTTTGAAAGTTGGCACTCTTATAAAATGATTCAAAATTTTCAGATCCAAAACTGGCCTGAATTAATTTTCTTTTTTTGGGACAATGAATAGTTTTGAATAAAACTCCAGGCCCTGTTACTTAAACGGAATTGGTATGATTACCCCTGAAGGCTCCAGATCTGAAACACACTTCAGAAAAGCCTGAGCCTTCACTGGATTTGCTGGGACATGTGAAAGAAAAAAATCTTCTCACAGGAGGTCTTACTCTGAAACCTATTCAATACCCTTGAGAGACAATACTCTGAATCCATTGATTTTGGACAGATTCTGCCCAAATGTTTTTGCAAAATTTTAATCTGCCCCCCCACCAGCTGATCTGGAATGAGGGCCGCGCCTTAATGCAGACTTGGGGGCTGGCTTTGGTTTCTTAAAAAGCTTGGATTTACTCCAACTTGAAGAAGGTTTCCAATTGGAACCAGATTCTTTGGAGGAAGGATTCCCTTTCTATTCCTTATTCTGTCTAAAAGAATGAAAATGATTAGAAGCTTTAGATTTACCCTTAGATCTTTTATCCTGAGGTAAAAAAAACTCCCTTCCCCCCAGTGACAGTTGAAATAATTGAATCCAACTGAGAACCAAATAAATTGTTACTATGGAAAGAAAGAGATAGTAATCTAGACTTAGATACCATGTCAGCATTCCAATATTTGAGCCACAAATCTCTTCTAGCTAAAATAGCTAAAGACATAGATTTAACATCAATATTGATGATGTCAAAAATAGCATCACAGATAAAATGATTAGCAAGCGAACAATGCTAGACAAATCAGGATCTGTTCCCTGTTGCGCTAAGCTTTCCAAACAAAAAGTTGATGTAGCTGCAACATCAGCCATGGATATAGCAGGCCTAAGAATGTAGCCAGAAAATAAATAAGCTTTCCTTAGATAAGATTCAAGTTTCATATCTAAAGGGTCCTTAAAAGAAGTACTATCTTCCATAGGAATAGTAGTACATTTGGCAAGAGTAGAAATAGCCCCATCAACTTTGGGGATTTTTTCCCAAAACTCCAACCTAACTGCTGGCAAAGGATACAACTTTTTAAACCTAGAAGAAGGAATAAAAGAAGTACCAGGCCTATTCGATTCCTTTGTGAAATCATATATGAAATAGCATCAGGAACTGGAAAAACCTCTGGAGTAACCACAGGAGGTTTATAAACAGAATTTAAACGTTTACTAGTTTTAGTATCAAGAGGACTAGTTTCCTCAATATCCAAAGTAATCAACACCTCTTTTAACAAGGAACGAATATACTCTGAATATACTCCATCTTAAAGAGATAAGAAGATTTGTCAGTGTCAATATCTGAGGTAGGATCTTCTGAATCAGATAGATCCTCATCAGAGGAGGATAATTCAGTATGCTGTTGGTAATTTGAAACTTCATCAACTTTATGAGACATTTTTAAAGACCTTTTACGTTTATTAGAAGGCAAAATAGCAGACAAAGCCTTCTGAATCGCATCAGCAATAAAATCTTTTCTATTCACAGGGATATCATGTATATTAGATGTTGAAGGAACAACAAGCATTGTACTAGTACTGATGGATACATTCTCTGCATGTAAAAGCTTATCATGACAACTGTTAAATACTACAGCTGGAGATATAATCTTCGCTACCTTACAACAGATACACTTAGCTTTGGTAGAACTGTTATCATTCAGCAGGGTTCCAACAGTGGTTTCTGATACAGGATCAGATTGAGACATCTTGCAAATATAAGAGAAAAAACAACATGTATAGCAAAATTATCAATTTCCTTAAATGGCAGTTTCAGGAATGGGGAAAAAAAAGCAAACAGCATAGCCCTGTAAACATAAAAAGAGGCAAGAGGCATATAGGAAGTGAGGTTTAAATAATTAAATTATTTGGCGGCAAGTATGACGCACAACGCAAAATTTAACTTTTTGGCACTAACAGCATCCAGAAATGACGCAACTCGCGTCATGGCAGATGCAACCTTGTGCAAGGAAACCTGGCGTCAACTAAGATGCCGGAAATGATGAATTACGTCACCGAATGTACCTTCACGTCAAAAATTAATGACGCAATAAATATCAGCTTTTTGTGACCTTGCAAGCCTAATTTGGCCTAAAAAGACTATACCCCAGGTAAGAAAAAATAACTTACTAAATATGTTTCCAATTTTGAAACTGATAGTCTGCAAAAAGGAAATATGCATAAACCTGACTCATGGCAAATATACATACAGTACAATACATATATTTAAAACTTTATATTAATACATAAAATGCCAAACCATAGCTGAGAGTGTCTTAATTAATGAAAACATACTTACCGAAAAACACCCATCCACATATAGCAGATAGCCAAACCAGTACTGAAACAGTATCAGTAGAGGTAATGGAATATGAGAGTATATCGTCTATCTAAAAAGGGAGGTAGGAGATGAATCTCTATGACCGATAACAGAGAACCTTTGAAAAGATTTCTCCATGAGGAAAACCATAGAATCAATAGGTGATACTCCCTTCATATCCCTCTGACAAACACTGTACTCTAAGAGGAATCGGGCTTAAAAATGCTGAGAAGCGCATATCAACATAGAAATCTAGCACAAACTTACTTCACCATCTCCATAGGAGGCAAAGTTTGTAAAACTGAATTGTGGATGTGGGGAGGGATGTATTTATAGGCATTTTGAGGTTTGAGAAACTTTGCCCCTCCTGGTAGGATTGTATATCCCATACGTCACTAGCTCATGGACTCTTGACAATGTGAGAAAGTTTATTTTGACTTGAATGTCCCTTAGTTAGGAATGCATATACAACTGTACAACTAGCCAACCCATCTGACTGCTTTCTCATTTGCTGACTGCTGTGGTATAACAAGTATTTTGCTGAATATCCTAATTCCAGTGTCTACCTGAAAAGTCTAAGAAAAAATATTTAACATAATGGTGAAGAAATGCGGCCTAAGAGGGGTTAGTGGTTACATTTTTCTCAAGCCTGCCAAAAGCGGATAGGGTAGTCCATTCTGCGACACTCTAGGATCCAGTTACAGACCAGGTAATGCTGAAGTATATTATAAAATTGAGGACAAAGGAGAGAGGCACGACCCATCCAATCACACACGTTGGGACAAGAACGTGAGTGCTTCCCTGGCTTGCAAGCACTATTGGCAAGTGTTGCCCAGGAAGTCACTGACAGAGGTGAATATTTTTTCTGGAAGGCAAGAGCTTTTAAGAAGAGTTGCTGAGGAAGTTGTGTTTCCCTGATTGGCAAGCAATGTTGATAAGTGTTTCCCAGGAAGTTATTAAATAATTTGTATTTGGGGTTCCTCTACAAACAGCTGCATCCAGTAAGAGGGGGAATGCACGCATCTTCTCTAAAATAACATCTTGACTGGGTGAGTGGTTTCTACAGGAACTCAGAATCGTATAATGTCATAGAGTATCTTTTAAAAATGGGTAACTGACAAAGCGGGTAACTGTACTGAATTTCTACCTATCTCCGCTCTTATAAAAAATGGCTGGTTTAAATTATGAGATAGTCCCCCAGGTCTCTTTAAAAACACTGATAAAAATAAGAATATGTTTAAAAGTTAGTCACATACAAAATGTAATGTGCCACAAAGTCATATTGCTGGTGTTGAAATGGAAACTGATGATTACAAGGAACAATTCAAAAAGAGTCTTTGTTAGTAAAATGTTATATGTATAAACATATGTCTGTGTATGTGTAAGTAGGTATGTGTGTGTGTGATTGTATGTGTAAGTATGTGTGCCTGTATTTCTGTATGTGTAAGTATATGTGTCATGAAGGCCTCATTAATTTCGGATGTCAGGGGTTAACGTTTTTTTCTGCTGTATTTCTCTGCTATTTACAACTCTTTATCCAAACTATCTATGACAAGAAAAAAGATACAAAAATGTTTGTTTATATAGGCACTCGTTTTGAAGCTTGTAGTAAAATAAACATCACTAATCCTGAGGTATTTCCAGAGCATGGTATTAGCCATAAAACTTGTCATGGTTAATCAACAACAGTATGTCACAGGACTAAGAGCCTTGTAAAGAAATATACTATATAGGTAATAATGCCTTATAATAATAAAGAGTGGAAAATATGTGGTATTAAAATGTTCCCTGCGGCCTAAAGATTTAGTTGTACTAGCTTGCAAGTAAATTAAGTGTGCCTGGGAAAAGTTATGCTAATGGAATAAATGTAGGATTTTCTCTACCTCAGATTGTAAGGTCATAACAGCTGGGCGTGGACTCTCTTACCCCCCCCCCCCCCCAACCATCTAACCCCCCCTAACCCAGAGAGGCTGACTTAGGAACCTGACCTGTATATAGTTGTGCAAATGTACACAGAAGATCTCATTCTACATGGAAAGCTGTTCATAACAGGGTGTCTGTCCATTTTCCAATTCCATATCCCTGGAAACAAAAAGATATATATATTCAGGTAAAGTTATAGGTTCTGTAATATTTTTTGTTGTGTGTAATTTTATTTGTTAACATATGTTTCTTATATCAATGACTTTATCTAATATAAAAAGAATGATAATAATAGTAATGAGTTGTATTTTGGGATATTTCATCTGTTAGTCTGGGTGTTTCCTTAAGATTTCCTATATAATAATCTTAGGTGGTGACAGCATATAGATAGTTTAGTGTGAGTGGCATTAAAGTAAAGATTTTGAGCATTTTCTCTAGGTCTAGAATAGACCAGAGAGAGTTTGGTAACCCTTTCACCCACTGACCTAAGTCACAGGCTTGCCTGGAGCACCTAGACTGTGACAAATTGGTTAAGGTGGAATGGGTCTGTTAACCCATTATGTGCCAAGCAAAAGACCGGTGCAGGGTTGGTTAACCCTGTACAACACAATATGTTTGTGTGTGCATGTGTAAATATATGTGTAAGTATGTGTGTGAGTCTGTGTATGTATGAAGAATATGTGTGTATATCTGTATTTATTTGTGAGTGTGTAGTTTAACCAATATTTTGCATCTAATGTGATTTCTGAGGGTATTATATTTTAATGCAGCGGCAGGGCTGGGTGGCAGCAATTTGATGTGGGTATGGAGTCTAATCTGAGGTCTGATAATTGAAATGCAGATCACAAAAGGGCTAAAGGGCCACAGTTCTGATCTTAGTTTGTAGCTCACAGAGATGCTATAGGACACTGAAGATGAGTTTTATATGAGTGTTTTAGATAATCATCCTTTTGATTTTCTGTAGATACCTGTGACAAAACCAATCTCGCCACTGTACATTGGAGGGCCTGTTATGGAACATTCTTTGGGCTGGAGGTACATGGGCTTAAGGATACCCAGAGACTGCATGGAAATATGGAATTTTATATGCTGGACACCCCATGTACTTTCATAACTCTGTCTTATGTCTATGTCACCCTGTATCCATAAATACAGGATGGGTACAGGGTGTGAGTGCCCCTTGTGGGAGCAATTGTGACTCTATAAGCCAAGTGGGCATAAAAGACTTTATAGCTAATAAGAACTGTTCCTATATTCTGTAATAAGATGTATTCTATGTATGTTTAAGATCTGATTGTGTCTCAGGAGTCTGTCTAGGTAAACTGATTGTGTCCTTGTGTGATTATGTTAACTAGACTGCCCAACATCAGATTGTCTGAGTACTTAATATGTTAATCTGTTTTACCTGTGAATAGACAATTCTTAGAGGTTTGATGCATTGTTCATATGTTTGCTTTACTGTTTAACCAATGCCCTCTGTAACCTGAAGCCAGGGTTATATTCAACCCCCCCCCATCTGGGGTCAAAACCTGTATAAATACTAGGCATTCAGCCTTTAATAAAGATATTCTGTTTAAACCTGAAAACTGGCTGGTTTGTGAATTGCTGATTCCCTATGCAGGACGTTGTTCCCTGGTATTAACCCTTGGTATCCTGTTGGTACCGTAACAATTGGTGGCAAGCGACGGAATGAACCTTATCGCCCAGAAGAGCAACTACACAAGCCAGTAACCTCAGGAAGAGGGGGATTATTACAATACTGACTAAGATGGAAAAGAGAAAAGTAAATTTTGAAGCTTTTAAAAACTTCCTGGAAACAGAAGGAGAGATTGATGGGTACCTTGCGGATTTTGAGAGGCAATGTGCACTACACAAGGTACCCGCAGAGGACTGGGTCATGATATTATCTGGAAAATTATCCGGCCGGGCCAGAGAGGCTTTTCGGGCCATTCCAGATGAGGAAGTCAGGGATTATAATACTGTAAAAGAGGCTCTGCTCTCCAGGTATACGGTTACACCGGAGGCATACCGGAGGCGGTTCAGAGACACTGTTAAATTAGCTGGAGATTCCTACCTTGAGTGGGCATGTAAGGTGCACCGCACAGCAGCTCACTGGATAGCGGGGTGCCAAGCCATATCTGGGGAAGAGGTGCTGCAGCTATTCCTGTTGGAACATTGCTTCGACAAGTTACCCGCAGGAGTTCGAGAATGGGTTCGGGACCGTAAACCCTCCACCCTGCAGGAAGCGGCTCGCTTGGCAGATGAGTATACGGATGCCCGCAAACTGGACACTGCTACCACTAAGCCCCCTGCTAGAGTGGAGTACAGACCCCCAGTCACCCCAGCAGCTGCCAGTTACCAAACCCCGGCGCACCGCTATACCACACGGCCTCCGGCCACGAACTACCCTCAGAGAGCCCTGTTCAATTTGCGGGGCTACTCACAACCGATTCGATGCTTTGGATGTAAGCAACTAGGGCACAAAAGACCAGAGTGTCCCCTAAACGCAGCGAACCAAGCGCAGTCCTGGAGAAGACCCGCCGGCGGAATCCCACGTAATCCTCAGCCTGCGGCCCGCTACGTAGAGGCGCAAGAAAGCTGGAGCATCCTATATGAGGCAGACCTTGTGCAAGCTGCCCACCGGAATAACCGGCAACTGGTTAAAGTGAATGGGAAGAAGGTCAGTGGTCTACGGGATACTGGTGCTACCATGACCTTGCTTCAAAAGAACTTGGTGTCTGAGAAACAGTACACTGGAGACACTGTGGCTGTGAGGGTAGCAGGGGGCGATGTGTTCAGCCTACCTGTTGCCAGGGTACATTTGGATTGGGGAGTGGGCGCTAGACCTGTGAATGTGGGGGTCAAGAAGGACTTACCTGCTGATGTTCTTCTTGGAAATGACTTGGCCCCCCTTGTTTCTGCCTACGCTCCTATGGGTCCCGCTGATGTTAACTCTGTGACTACCCGTGCCCAGATCCGTGCAGCAGAGACTGACCCACCTGCTGCTAAGCCCCAGGACGCTGAGCTCAGTAAATCTCTATCCGCTATTGATATGTGGAGGTCCCGTTACAATGCGCTGATGAAGGAGAAGAGGAGCGCAGAGGAAAAAGCACGTTTAGAACAGGAATCTCTGCTAGACAAGCTGCACCGACAGACTGCAGAAAACACCAGCTTGAGAGTGGGACATGAAACCTTAAAGACAAACTTAGCGACACTTGAGGAGAAGCTGACGCTGGCTCATAGTGAGGTGCAGCAACTCAAGGGAACCCTATGTCAGTATGAAGGGATTGTGGATACCTATAAAGAGCAGGTACAGAAAACTCGTAAAGAAGCTGATGGGATTTTGAAGGACTGTTTGGCCCTGGTCTGGGCACTGAGGAATTTGAACCCTTGTTTGTATGGACAGGAATTCTCTCTGATAACGGGAATACAGATGGATTGTCCCAGCAAACTGACATGCCTACCAGGCGCTCTGGTGGTATCTGGCACAGTATATACCCTGGACAGCCGAGCATGACAAACCAGAGGGAGAGGAGTTTGATGGTCCTGTCCCCCAGCAGCAGAGGAATATACAGGGAATTGGGAGCCCAGACTCCATTCCCCAGCGGCAGGCTGCGTTACAAGGGGTAGGGACAGTTGGTCCTGTCCCCCAGCAACACGGCTGTTTAGCCAAAGGGGAGACGATTGGTCTCCCCCTCCAGTAGCACAGCTATGTATCCAAAGGGGAGACAGTCGGTCTCCCCCTCCAGCAACCAGGCTCCCACCAGGCTACTTCCATGGTAGTGCTGGCACCCGGGCAGAGTACAGCTGGTCTCTGCCCACCTCGCAACCCACCAATTCAGCGTACCAGTCCCCCATACAGCTGTGGTGAGGCACCTGGACATGGACAAGTTTTCCCCGTACTCAGGTGTAGTAAACATTTATTGTGGGTGGGCTGTACTACTAATTGTGTTTTATGGGTGGGTTGCTGGACTAACCAGGGCACTGACCGGCAGGAGGTCAGATACCCTGTTAGTCTGTTTGGAAAAGGGGAGAGATGTGACAAAACCAATCTCGCCACTGTACATTGGAGGGCCTGTTATGGAACATTCTTTGGGCTGGAGGTACATGGGCTTAAGGATACCCAGAGACTGCATGGAAATATGGAATTTTATATGCTGGACACCCCATGTACTTTCATAACTCTGTCTTATGTCTATGTCACCCTGTATCCATAAATACAGGATGGGTACAGGGTGTGAGTGCCCCTTGTGGGAGCAATTGTGACTCTATAAGCCAAGTGGGCATAAAAGACTTTATAGCTAATAAGAACTGTTCCTATATTCTGTAATAAGATGTATTCTATGTATGTTTAAGATCTGATTGTGTCTCAGGAGTCTGTCTAGGTAAACTGATTGTGTCCTTGTGTGATTATGTTAACTAGACTGCCCAACATCAGATTGTCTGAGTACTTAATATGTTAATCTGTTTTACCTGTGAATAGACAATTCTTAGAGGTTTGATGCATTGTTCATATGTTTGCTTTACTGTTTAACCAATGCCCTCTGTAACCTGAAGCCAGGGTTATATTCAACCCCCCCCCATCTGGGGTCAAAACCTGTATAAATACTAGGCATTCAGCCTTTAATAAAGATATTCTGTTTAAACCTGAAAACTGGCTGGTTTGTGAATTGCTGATTCCCTATGCAGGACGTTGTTCCCTGGTATTAACCCTTGGTATCCTGTTGGTACCGTAACAATACCCATGAATACGGATTTCTTTCAGTTGCACACGTTATTAAAGAAAATACGTTTGCTGCTATTATGCAATAGAACACCAGATGGCAAACAACAACCATAAACTAAAGATACTGGGCAAGATTACCAGTGGAGCGCACATTAAATAACCAGCCATTAGAACTGTCTGGTTAATGCTCCCATGAGATTACGATTTTCACTTTGCACCTAGCGCTATTAACCAAGCCAAAAATATGCCCCAAACCTCACAAAATAAAGATTACTGTGTATATACATTTCAAATAAAGATGAGCATTTTTATTTTTTAGGGGTTAAAGAGAAGGGATGGGGGTGTTTACATAGTGGTCAATGTGGACTGTTTTTACTCTAAATATATATGCATATGCTTATATACAAATGTATGTATTTGTTAATATGAAAACACATAAATATATACGCATATGCTTATATACAAATGTATGTATTTGTTAATATGAAAACACATAAATATATACGCATATGCTTATATACAAATGTATGTATTTGTTAATATGAAAACACATAAATATATACGCATATGCTTATATACAAATGTATGTATTTGTTAACCCTTTAAGGACACAGCTTTCAGTTTGCTCAATTGTTTTATGACGGAAAAATTCCATCATATGTCCTTAAGAGGTTAATATGAAAACACATAACTATATACGCATATGCTTATATACAAATGTATGTATTTGTTAATATAAAAACACATAAATATATACGCATATGCTTATATACAAATGTATGTATTTGTTAATATAAAAACACATAAATATATATGTATATGCTTATATACAAATGTATGTATTTGTTAATATAAAAACACATAAATATATATGTATATGCTTATATACAAATGTATGTATTTGTTAATATAAAAACACATAAATATATACGCATATGCTTATATACAAATGTATGTATTTGTTAATATAAAAACACATAAATATATATGTATATATTCATATACATTTAAAAAAAAAAATTCTGCCCAACGCTGCACAATTTGCCCCCTGCACTGCGTTATGTGGTTTTGCCGTGTCT
The DNA here is from genome assembly GCF_027579735.1 of Bombina bombina. NCBI lineage: Eukaryota > Metazoa > Chordata > Amphibia > Anura > Bombinatoridae > Bombina > Bombina bombina. The sequence continues at coordinate 331,197,045 of NC_069502.1, forward strand.
GACAACATGGAAACAAGGCTCCCATTGGGGTCCATTGAAGTGCGTTCTCATGAGTGCAAGACTTTCAGGAAATCGTTACATGCTTGACTTGTAATATCAGTGCACATTTACGTGTGCTGGTATTACTGAGTGGAGTGCAAATATCGTGATCACAAAAGTGCAATATTGTGCAGAATTGCCAGAAATAAAAGTTATGAAACTCTCTGAGCAGGCGGACAGACATCGCCGCAATTCAACCCGATCGAGTATGATCGGGTTGATTGACATCCCCTGCTGGTGGCCCATTGGCCGCGAATCTTCAGCGGGCGGCATTGCACCAGCAGCTCACAAGAGCTGCTGGTGCATTATAATATAGCTGTAAATTCAAAGAGTAAGATCACCAAAATATACAGAATATGTTACAAAAACGAAAAGTACCCAGTCCGGCTCCAATGCAGTGAGATAAAAAGATACTTTATTACAATATTAGGTAAAATAAACAAACAAACCACTGGCAAGTGTAACTGCGAAATTTAAAATTCAAAAGAGCTACAACCTCAGCCCTGCTGACGTCACTGACGCGTTTCAGGATTGACCTGTTATCAACTATGATTACGGGTCAATCCTGAAACGCGTCAGTGACGTCAGCAGGACCGAGGTTGTAGCTCTTTTGAATTTTAAATTTGGCGGTTACACTTGCCAGTGGTTTGTCTGTTTATTTTACCTAATATTGGAATAAAGTATCTTTTTATCTCACTGCATTGGAGCCGGACTGGGTACTTTTCATTTTCATAGCCTCTATTCACCAAGGATACTCATAGGGCTCATGCAGAGGGGACAATTTGGATACAGCACAGGATTGGCAAGTAGCCGTTACAGAGGCAGCAATCCGTCCAAGGAATAAGTGAGACGCTGGGAGGGAGCCCAGTGAAGAGCGGTCGGAGTGATAGGTCGCCTAGCAGCCCGGTGTTTGCTTACACACAACAATAGGAAACGTAAGTGCCTAAACAAGGTGTTCTGTGAAGATAAATTATTGTTGTGTATGTTTACCTCTAACTAATAGGATATATAGCAAACACACACCACTCACAGGTCCGTACCCACTACGTTTGGATATGCTGAGGGATGGTTTAACCCCCTGTTCGCTATACAGAATATGTTGTTTGGCTTTTTCAATAAATACAAATCCCAGCAAGGATTACTTCTTGTTACAATTAATAACAGTGTATCCAGTGTCTCTAGCAATAATAATGTTCTTCTAAAGAAAAAATATGAATGATCACTTAAATAAATCCTTCCCTGCATATAGAACACAATTTTATATTGATGCCATTAGCAACAACATTTGTTTTCACATTTGTAAATTGAAGCATTGCTGCAAGTGTATACTGATGTATATTTGAGGAATATTTTATGGTTTTTTTATAGAGATCATCTTTGCGCACAAGGGTTTGCAGAGCTATCTATGTTAAAGCCAAAGAACTGCACATGACCCAACAAATAACTGCAGCGGGTCAGTTACTTATATGTAGCTTACATATTAAATAATAATCAAATGAGCAAAATCTTAAGGGGCCCATTTATCAAGCTCCGGATGGAACTTGAGGGCCTACAGGCTCAGCAGAAACACCAGTTATGAAGCAGCGGTCTAAAGACATCACCGCAATTCAACCCGATTGAGTACGATCGGGTTGATTGACACCCCTGCTGGTGGCCGATTGTCAGCGAATCTGCAGGGGGTGGCGTTGCACCAGCAGCTCACAAGAGCTGCTGATGCAATGCTTAATACGGAGAGCATATTGCTCTCTGCATTCAGCGAGGTCTGTCTGACCTGATCCGCACTGTCAGATCAGGTCTGACAGACCTTTGTTAAATAGGCCCCCCAGTGTGTTCATTCTTAGGGGCCTATTTAACAAAGGTCTGTCGGACCTGATCCAACAGTGCGGATCAGGTCCGACAGACCTCGCTGAATGCGCAGAGAAATACGCTCTCCGTATTCAGCATTGCACCAGCAGCTCTTGTGAGCTGCTGGTGCAATATCGTCCCCTGCAGATTCGCAGAGTTGCGGCGATGTCTGTCCGTCTGCTCAGAGCAGGCGGACAGGTTATGGAGCAGCGGTCTTTAGACCGCTGCTTCATAACTGGTGATTCTGGGGAGCCTGCAGGCCCTCAAGCTCTATCCGGAGTTTGATAAATGGGCCCCTTAAGCTTTTGCTCATTTGATTACTATTTAATATGATTTCAACGTCACTGAATGCTAGTAATCAAAAGAATATATATGTATATGTGTCTGGGACAGATTGTAAAAGTACAAAAGAAAAAAACTGAGCTTGTAGCCTCAATCTTATAGTTATAAAACATAATCTGTGTTAAGAAAGCTAATGTTCCCAGCTATTATTCTTATTCAAAATATTACAGATCTAAGCTTCAGTTCAAATTTAGCATTAAACAAGACACATTTACAATTATGAATTTGCTTAGGATTTAAAGAGCATACACTTAAATGTGTAAATGTTTAAACATCAATGTCTTCCATATATATTCATGTTTTGGTGTCTGAAAACCCTTTCCAAAGACTGGTCCTGGCATATGATGTATATTTTTGTGGCCAATACTCTGCAGAGCATGTGGAACAATATATCTCTAATTATTATACTGCAAAACATAAATGCAGCTTCAGTGTACTCATCATATAAAATGCATATTGTGTCTTAATACAAAGGATGACATTTTTAGGCATTCTATAAATTACTTTTTACACATTTTCTAATAAGCTTATTATAAAAACAAAAATGTGGATTTTTTTGCAACATTTATATATTGTTTGACTTACCTTGTTTTTAACTATCTGACCATTCTTTAAAGGGACATAAAACAAGTTGGGATAGAGACAAAATATAATAATATGTACTTGAATTAATTTACACGCAGTGCCTCACCATTAAATCTTGATATTAAGTTTCTGAATTTTTAAGCTCTAACCCCCCCCCCCACACCCACACACACACAATTCCTTCTATGGCTGCATCTATATCCACCTATGATTTGGTAGAATGCAGACTTTAACACTCATTATCTGCTGGAGCATGCTTAGAAGCAATAAAACTGCTGTGAAATACAATGCTTGTATTTCTGATGCCAAACACTGATAAAGGGGTGGATCAGACTACTCCAGACAGCATGGCTATGTAACTAATTTTGCTTATTTTTGACAATTATTTTAAAATACTTGCCAGCAATTTTTAAATGATTTTTTATGAAAACTTTTTTTTAATTAATTAGCCCTTTTAGGATATGCACAGATCTCAACATGTTTTATGGCACTTTAACTATCTGTAATTGTGCATTTGATGCCAGAATTGGGTATCAAAATACACATAAAAATGCACAGGTTAGTTGCTTTGGCTTTTAGACAATTTCTTAATTTAACCTCTTAAAAAGGAGCAAATGCTTTAGAAAAGTATCTTTTAAAGAAACATTGAGATCATACTTTGATTAAAGGGTCAGTCTACTCCACAATTTTTTTTGTTTTTTGTTTTTTTAAAATAGATAATCCCTTTATTACCCATTCCCCAGTTTTACATAACCAACACGGTTATTATTAATACAATTTTTACCTTTTATCTAAGCCACTGCATACTGCCCCCTTATTTCAGTTCTTTTGACAGATTTGCATTTTAGCCAATCAGTACTAACTCCTAGTTAACTCCACGTGAGTAAGGATAGTGTTATCTGTATAGTGTTATCTATATGGCCCACATGAACTAGTGCTGTCTAGCTGTAAAAAAACTGTCAAAATGCATTTAGAAAAAAGGCAGTCTTCAAGGGCTTATAAATTATCATATGAGCCTACCTAGATTTAGCTTTCAACAAAGAATACCAAAAGAACAAAGCAAATTTGATGATAAAAGTAAGTTGGAAAGTTGTTTAAAATGACATGCCCTATCTGAATCATGAAAATTTAGTTTTGACTAGACTGTCCCTTTAAAAATCTCAGTGCTCTATTCATAATGGAATGCAGAAAAAAACAGGTGCATTATAATATAGCTGTAAATTCAAACAGTCAGATCATCAAAATATACAGAATATGTTGTTTGGCTTTTTCATTAAATACAAATCCCAGCAAGAATTACTTCTTGTTACAATTAATAACAATGTATCTAGTGTCTCTAGCAATAATAATGTTTTTCTAAAGAAAAAATATGAATGATCACTTAAATAAATCCTTCCCTGCATATAGAACACAATTTTATATTGATGCCATTAGCAACAACATTTGTTTTCACATTTGTAAATTGAAGCATTGCTGCAAGTGTATACTGATGTATATTTGAGGAATATTTTATGTTTTTTTTTTTATAGAGATCATCTTTGTGCACAAGGGTTTGCAGACCTATCTATGTTAAAGCCAAAGAACTGCAGATGACCCAACAAATAACTGCAGTGGGTCAGTTACTTATATGTAGCTTACAGGTTGGTCTATTCATATGTCTATCTACATGTATCTATTTATCTATCTATCTATCTATCTATCTATCTACAGTATCTCACAAAAGTGAGTACACCCCTCACATTTTTGTAAATATTATATTATATCTTTTCATGTGATAACACTGAATAAATGACACTTTGCTACAATTTAACCCCTTAAGGACAAGGCCATTTTTCAATTTCTTTCCCTTAAGGACCAAGGCTATTTTTACATTTCTGCGGTGTTTGTGTTTAGCTGCAATTTCCCTCTTACTCATTTACTGTACCCACACATATTATATACCGTTTTTCTCGCCATTAAATGGACTTTCTAAAGACACCATTATTTTCATCATATTTTACAATTTACCATAAAAAAAATTATAAAATATGATGAAAAAATGGAAAAAAACACACGTTTTCTAACTTTGACCCCCAAAATCTGTTGCACATCTACAACCACCAAAAAACACCCATGCTAAATAGTTTCTAAATTTTGTCCTGAGTTTAGAAATACCCAATGTTTACATGTTCTTTGCTTTTTTTGTAAGTTATAGGGCAATAAGTACAAATACCACTTTGCTATTTCCAAACCATTTTTTTTCAAAATAAGCGATAGTTATATTAGAACACTGATATCTGTCTGGAATCCCTGAATATCCCTTGACATGTATATTTTTTTTTTAGTAGACATCCCAAAGTATTGATCTAGGCCCATTTTGGTATATTTCATGCCACCATTTTACCGCCAAATGCGATCAAATAAATAAAATTGTTCACTTTTTCACAAACTTTTTCACAAATATCAGGTTTCTCACTGAAATTGTTTACAAACAACTTGTGCAATTATGGCACAAATGGTTGTAAATGCTTCTCTGGGATCCCCTTTGTTTAGAAATAGCAGACATATATGGCTTTGGCGTTGCTTTTTGGTAATTAGAAGGCCGCTAAATGCCGCTGCGCACCAAACTTGTATTATGCCCAGCAGTGACAGGGTTAATTAGGTAGCTTGTAGGGAGCTTGCAGGGTTAATTTTAGCTTTAGTGTAGAAATCAGCCTCCCACCTGACACATCCCACCCCCTGATCCCTCCCAAACAGCTCTCTTCCCTCCCCCACCCCACAATTTTCCCCGCCATCTTAAGTACTGGCAGAAAGTCTGCCAGTACTAAAATAAAAGTTTTAATTTGTTTTTTTTATTATTTAAAAAAATAATAATGATATTCTGCTGTGTAGGATCCCCCCCTTAGCCCCCAACCTGCCTGATCCCCCCCAAAGAGCTCTCTAACCCTCCCCCCACTAACTATTAGTAACCATTTTGGGTACTGGCAGCTGTCTGCCAGTACCCACTTTGCAAAATAACTTTTTTATTTTTTATTTAAACCTAACATTTTCTGTAGTGTAGCTGCCCCCCTCCATACCCTACACCCTCCCCCTCCCAGATCACCCCCAGATCACTCCTTGATCACCCCTCCACCCCACCACCCTCTTCCAGCCCAAAAAAAATTTCACATAATTGTGTTAGATCGCGATCGCGCGCGCGCGCACGCGCACGCGCACGCGCGATCGCGCGCGCGCACCCACCCCTCACCTTCAGCGCGCGCTCCCGCGCGCACCCGGCATAGTGAACAGCCGGAAGGAAGTTCCCCAGTGATGGGCCACCCACCCACCTCCCTGCAATGGCTCCCACCCACCAACGATCAGGCACCATCACTGGCCGATGCAGAGAGGGCCACAGAGTGGCTCTCTCTGCATCGGTGTGCCTAAAAAGGTATTGCAGTGATGCCTCAATATTGAGGCATCACTGCAATACCTTGAAAGCGGCTGGAAGCGATCAGGATCGCTTCCAGTCGCTTGAAACCCTTAACGACGTACAGGGTACGTCTCTGGTCTTTAAAGACCAGTTTGTGTAAGACGTACCCTGTACGACATGTGTCGTTAAGGGGTTAAAGTAGTTATAGTGTACAGCCTGTCCAACAGTGTAAATTTGCTGTCTCCTCAAAATAACTTAACACACAGCCATTAATGTCTAAACCGTTGGCAACAAAAGTGAGTACACCACTAAGTGGAAATGTCCAAATTGGGCCCAAAGTGTCAATATTTTGTGTGGACACCATTATTTTCCAGCACTGCCTTAAGCCTCCTGGGCATAGAGTTCACCAGAGCTTCACAAGTTGCCACTGGAGTCCTCTTCCACATCTCCATGACGACATCACGGAGCTGGTGGATATTAGTCCCCCACCTTCCGTTTGAGGATGCCCCAGAGTTCCTCAATAGGGTTTAGGTCCAGAGACATGCTTGGTCAGTCCATCACCTTTACCCACAGCTTCTTTAGCAAGGCAGTGGTCATCTTGGAGGTATGTTTTGGGTCGTTATCATGTTGGAATACTGCCCTGCGGCCCAGTCTCTGAAGTGAGGGTATCATGCTCTGATTCAGCATGTCACAGTACATGTTGGCATTCATGGTTCCCTCAATGAACTGTAGATCCCCAGTGCTGGCAGCACTCATGCAGGCCCAGACCATGACACTCCCACCACCATGCTTGACTGTAGGCATGACACACTTGTCTTTGTACTCCTCACCTGGTTGCCGCCACACACGCTTGAACCATCTAAACCAAATAAGTTTATCTTGGTCTCATCGGACCCCAGGACATGGTTCCAGTAATCCATGTCCTTAGCCTGCTTGTCTTCAGCAAACTGTTTGCAGTCTTTCTTGTGCATCATCTTTAGAAGAGGCTTCCTTTTGGGACGACAGCCATGCAATGCTGGCAGCACTCATACTTCTATTTCCCAAAGACAACCTCTGGATATGACGATGAGCATGTGCACTCGACTTCTTTGGTTGACTATGGCGAGGCCAGTTCTGAGTGGAACCTGTCCTGTGAAACCGCTGTATGGTCTTGTCCACCGTGCTGAAGCACAGTTTCAGGGTCTTGTCAATCTTCTTATAGCCTAGGCCACCTTTATGTAGGGCAACAATTATTTTTTTCAGATCCTCAGAGAGTTCTTTGCCATGAGGTGCCATGTTGAACTTCCAGTGACCAGTATAAGAGAGAGTGTGAGAGCGATAACACCAAATTTAACACACTTGCTCCCCACTAACACCTGAGACCTTGTAACACTAACGAGTCACATGACACCGGGAAGGGAAAATGGCTAATTGAGCCCAATTTGGACATTTCCACTTAGGGGTGTACTCACTTTTGTTACCAACAGTTTACACATTAATGGCTGTATGTTGAGTTATTTTGAGGGGACAGCACATTTACTCTGTTCTACAGGCTGTAGGCTGCTTTACATTGTAGCAAAGTGTCATTTCTTCAGTGTTGTCACATGAAAAGATATAATAAAATATGAGGGGTGTACTTTTGTATGATACTTGTATCTATCTATCTCTCTGTCTCTCTATCTATCTATTTATCTATCTATCTATCTATCTGATTTTCTCTCTATCTACAGGTATCTACCTATCTATCTATCTATCTATCAATCATCTATCTATCATCTATCTATTTTTATCTCTATCTCTCAATTTATCTATCATCTATCTGTCTATCTATCTATCAATCATCTATCTATATATATCTATCTATCTGTCTATCTATCTATCTATCTATCTATCAATCATTTATCTATCTATCATCTATCTATATCTATCTATCTATCTATCTATCTATCAACTATCTATCAATTTATCTATCATCTATCTATCTATCTATCTATCAATCATCTAACTATATCTATCTATCTATCTATCTATCTATCTATCTATCTATCTATCAACTATCTATCTAATTTCTCTCTATCTACAGGTATCTACCTATCTATCTATCTATCTATCTATCTATCTATCAATCATCTATCTATCATCTATCTATTTTTCTCTCTATCTATCAATTTATCTATCATCTATCATTTATCTGTCTATCTATCTATCTATCTATCTATCAATCATCTATTTATATCTATCTATCGATCTATCTATCTATTTCTCTCTCTCTCTCTATCTATTTTCTCTCTCTCTCTCTCTCTCTCTCTCTCTCATCTATCTATCTATTTATCTCTCTCTCTCTCCATCCATCTATATATCTCTCTCTCTATCTATCAATCATCTCTCTATCTATCATCTATCTATCTATTTTTCTATCTATCTATTTATCTATCAATCAATCTATCTATTTATCTATCTATATATCTATCTATCTATCAATAATTTAGCTATCATCATCTATCTATTTTTTTCTATATCAATCTATCTATCATCTATCATCTATCTATCTATCTATCTATCTATCTATCTATCTCTATCTATCATCTATCTATCATTTATCTATTTATTTCTCTATCTATCTATCCACCAACATCCCACCCTCCCAGGACCTCTGTAATACCCTCGCTCCACACTTCCACCGCAAGATCCTCAACATCTATGACAGTTTCACACCTCATAACTCAACCTCCACCACCTACTCCCCTACACCCCCAATGACACCCCTTACATATTTTGCCCCCCCCCCCCCACATCACACACAGTCTATCTGGAGCCCCCTCACCACAGAGGACACCCTCAGAATCATGACATCTATCCACTCCAGCGCACCTTCTGACCCATGCCCCCATCACATATTCAACAAAGCAAGTGACACCATCGCCCCTGAACTCTGCCACACCATCAACTGCTCAATTGAAACCGGCACCTTCCCAGATGTCTGAAAGCACGCGGAATTGAAACCCCTGCTGAAGAAACCCTCGGCAGACCCCACGGACCCAAATAACTACCGCCCCATCTCTCTACTCCCCTTCACGGCCAAAGTCATAGAGAAGTCCATCAACTCACAACTTATTGAAAACATTGAGGCCAACCATACCCTGGACCACTCCCAATCCGGTCTCAGAAGCAACCACAGCACCAAGACCGGCCTCCTCACCGCCACAGATGACATCCGTGCCATGCTCAACTGAGGAGAAACCGCCGTCCTCCTAGACCTCTCAGCAGCCTTTGACACTGTCGACCACAACACCCTCCACACCTGCCTACACGACGTCAGGCATCCGCAGCAAAGCCCACCAGTCAACTGTGGTGTCCGCAAGGCTCTTCACTGAGCCCCACCCTCTTCAAAATCTACATGGCCCTCTCGCAGCCATCGTCCAACGCCACAACCTCAACATCGTCTCCTATGCCGAAGACACCCAGTTAATCATCTCACTCACCTGAGATCCCACCACCTCTAAAAAGAACATTCACGAAGGCCTGACAGCAGTCGCCACCTGGATGAATGACAACCGGCTCAAACTGAACACAGTCAAAACTGAAGTCCTCCTCCTCTGACCCAATAATTCCACATGGGATGACTCCCGGTGGCCCACAGCCCTCAGTTACCCCCCAACCCCAACCGACCATGTACGAAATCTAGGCTTCATCCGGGACTCCTCACTCCATGAACCGACAAATCAATGCCATCACCTCAACATGCTTCCACATCCTCCACCTGCTACAACAAATCTTCAAGTGCATCCCTACCGAAACCAGGAAAACAGTCACCCACACCCTTGTCAACAGCCAGTTGGACTACGGCAATGCACTCTACGCCGGCTCCACCATCAAACTCCAAAAGAGACCCCAACGTATCCAGAACGCATCAGCCAGACTCATCCTCAACATCCCTCTCCAATGCCACATCACCGAACACCTAAGGAACCTTCACTGACTCCCCATCAACAAGAGAATCACCTTCAAGCTCCTTACCCACGTGTTCAAGGCCCTACACAACATCGGACCTGAATACATCAACCACTGCGTAAATTTCTACACCCCCGCCAGACAACTCCGATCGGATGACCAAGCACTCGCACTCATCCCCTGCATCAGCAAATCCACAGCGGGCAGAAGATCCTTCTCCCACATGGCAGCAAAGACTTGGAACACCCTCCCGCTGCACCTCAGACAATCCACCTTCCTTACAAAGTTCAGAAAGGACCTCACAACCTGACTCTTTGACTGAACACCCATCCCCCTCCCCTCTATCTGCTTTCCCTTAGAACCTTGAGACCCTCATGGGTGATTAGATTGCGCTCTATAAGTACCCAATAGATAGATAGATAGATAGATAGATAGATAGTTCTATCATCTATCTATCTCTCTATCTATCAATAAATCAATCAATCAATCATCTATCTATTAATCATCTATCTATATCTATTATCTATCTATTTTTCTCTCCATCCATCTATCATCTATCTTTTTTATTGCTATCATCTATCTATCATCTATCTATCTTCTATCTATCTATTTATCTATACCTATCAATCAATCAATCAATCTATCTATCTATCTATCTATATCTGTCAATCTATCTACCTACCTATCTATCTATCTATCTATCTATCTATCTATCTATCATCTATCTACTTTTCTCTGTATTTATCTACCTATCATCTATCTCTCTCTCTCTCTCTATCATTCATCTATTATCTATTTATATCTATCTATATATTTTTCTCTCTTTCTATCATCTATCTATATATTTTTCTCTCTATCTATCTATCTATCATCTATCTATCAATCATCTATCTATCTATCTATCTATCTATTATCTATCTATTTTCTCTCGATCTATCTATCATCTATCTATCATCTATCTATAATCTCTCACTTTCTCTCTCTCTCTCTATCTCTATCATTCATCTATTATCTATTTATATCTATCTATCTATATATTTTTCTCTCTATCTATCATCTATCTATATATTTTTCTCTCTATCTATCTATCTATCTATCTATCATCTATCTATCAATCATCTATCTATCTATCTATCTATCGATCTATTATCTATCTATTTTCTCTCGATCTATCTATCATCTATCTATTGTTCTCTGTATCTATCTATCTATCTATCTACCTATCATCTATCTCTCTCTCTCTCTCTCTATCATTCATCTATTATCTATTTATATCTATCTATATATTTTTCTCTCTTTCTATCATCTATCTATATATTTTTCTCTCTATCTATCTATCATCTATCTATCAATCATCTATCTATCTATCTATCTATCTATTATCTATCTATTTTCTCTCGATCTATCTATCATCTATCTATCATCTATCTATAATCTCTCACTTTCTCTCTCTCTCTCTATCTCTATCATTCATCTATTATCTATTTATATCTATCTATCTATATATTTTTCTCTCTATCTATCATCTATCTATATATTTTTCTCTCTATCTATCTATCTATCTATCTATCTATCTATCTATCTATCTATCATCTATCTATCAATCATCTATCTATCTATCTATCTATCTATCAATCTATTATCTATCTATTTTCTCTCGATCTATCTATCATCTATCTATTGTTCTCTGTATCTATCTATCTATCTATCTATCATCTATCTCTCTATCTATCAATCAATAATTTATCTATCATCTATCTATCTATCATCTGTCTATATCTATCATCTATCTATCTATTTTTCTCTATCTATCTATCTATCTATCTATCTAGCTAGCTATCTATCATCTATCATATATCATTATCTATCATCTCTCTCTCTCTCTCTCTCTCTCTCTCTCTCTCTCTCTATCTACCAATCATCTATCATCTATCTATCATTTATCTATTTTTCTCTCTATCTATCACATTTATCTATCTGTCTATCAATCAATTATATATCTATCTATCTATTTATCATCAATCAATCTATCTATCAATCATATTTCTATATCTATCAGCTATCTATCTATCTATCTATATATATATCTAGCTATCTATCTTTCATATATCTATTTTTCTCCCTACCTATCTATCTATCTATCTATCTATCTACTTTTCTTTCTATCTATCTATTTATCTATCTATCATCTATCTATCTATCTCTCTATCAATCATCTTTCTATATCTATCATCTATCTATCTATATATCTATCTATCTATCATCTATATATCTATGTATCTATCTATATATATTTATCTATCTACTTTTCATTCTATCTATCATCTATCTATCAATCTATCATCTTTCTATCTATCTATCCATTTTTCTCTCTATCTATCTATCTATCTATCTATCTATCTATCTCTCTATCTATCATCTATCTATCTATCTATCAATCATCTATCTGTCATCTATCTATCTATCTTTCTCTCTATCTATATATCTATCTATATATCATTCTATCATCTATCTCTCTATTTTTCTCTATCTATCTACCATATATTTATCATCTCCCTATCTATCTATCTATCTATCTATCTATCTATCGCCTATCTATTTTTTTTCTCTCTCTCTCTCTCTCTCTCTCTCTCTCTCTCTCTCTCTCTCTCTCTCTCTCTCTCTCTCTATCTATCTATCTATCTATCATCTATCTATCTATCTATCTATCTATCTATCTCTCTCTATCATCTATCTATCTATCTATCTATCTATCAATAATCTATCTATATCTATCATCTATCTATCTGTTTTTCTATCTATCTATCTATCTATCTATCTATTTTTCTCTCTATCATCTATCTATCTATCTATCTATCTTCTATCTATTTTTCTCTCTATCTATCTATCTATCATCCATCTATCTATCTATCTATCTATCTATCTATTTTTCTCTATCTATCTATCTATCTATCTATCTATCTATCCATCATCTATCAATCTCTTTATCTATCAATCAATCATCTATCTATCTATCTATCTATCTATCTATCTATCTATCAATAATCTATCTATATCTATCATCTATCTATCTGTTTTTCTATCCATCTATCTATCTATCTATTGTTCTCTCTATCATCTATCTAACTTTCTATCTATCTATCTATCTATCTTCTATCTATTTTTCTCTCTATCTATCTATCTATCTATCTATCTATCTATCTATCTATCTATCATCTACCTATATCTATATATTTAACTATCATCTATCTACTTTTCTATCTATCTATCTATCTATCTATCTATCTATCTATCATTTCTCTCTATCTATCACATTTATCTATCTGTCTATCAATCAATTATATATCTATCATCAATCAATCTATCTATCTATCAATCATATTTCTATATCTATCAGCTATCTATCTATCTATCTATCTATCTATATAGCTATCTATCTTTCATATATCTATTTTTCTCTCTATCTATCTACTTTTCTTTCTTTCTTTCTTTCTATCTATCTATCTATCTATCTATCTATCTATCTATCTATCATATATCTATCTATCTATCTATCTCTCTATCAATCATCTTTCTATATCTATATATATATCTATCATCTATCTATCTATGTATCTATCTATCTATATTTATCTATCTATCTACTTTTCATTCTATCTATCATCTATCTATCTATCTATCTATCTATCATCTTTCTATCTATCTATCCATTTTTCTCTCTCTATCTATCTATCTATCTTCTATCTATCATCTATCTATCTATCTATCAATCATCTATCTATCAATCATCTATCATCTATCTATCTATCTTTCTCTCTATCTATATATCTATCTATCACTCTATCATCTATCTCTCTATTTTTCTCTATCTATCTACCATCTATTTATCATATCCCTATCTATCTATCTATCTATCTATCTATCTATCTATCACTTATCTATTTTTTCTCTCTCTATCTATCTATCTATCTATCATCTATCTATCTCTCTCTCTATCTATCAATCATCTATCTATCTATCTATCTATCTATCTATCAATAATCTATCTATATCTATCATCTATCTAGCTGTTTTTCTATCTATCTATCTATCTATTTTTCTCTCTATCATCTATCTATCTATCTATCTTTCTATCTATCTACCTATCTATCTATCTATCTATCTATCTATCTATCTTCTATCTATTTTTCTCTCTATCTATCATCTATCTATCTATTTTTCTCTATCTATCTATCTATCATCTATCTATCTCTTTATCTATCAATCAATCATCTATCTATCTATCAATAATTTATCTATATCTATCATCTGTCTATCTGTTTTTCTATCTATCTATCTATTTTTCTCTCTATCATCTATCTAACTTTCTATCTATATATCTATCTATCTTCTATCTATTTCTCTCTCTCTCTATCTATCTATCTATCTATCTATCATCTATCTATCTATCTATCTATCTACCTATATCTATATATCTATCTATCATCTATCTACTTTTCTCTCTATCTATCTATATATCATCTCTCTCTCTAACAATAATCTATCTATCTATTTATATCTATCTATCATCTATCTATATATTTTCCCTCTATCTATTTATCTATCTATATATAATCTATGTATATATCTCTCTATCTATCATCTATCTATCTATTTTTCTCTATCTATCTATCTATCTATCTATCTATTTATCTATCTATCAATCTATAATCTATCTATTTTTTCTCTCTATCTATCTATCTATCTATCTATAATATATCTATAATCTCTCTATCTCTCTCTCTATATATATATGTCAATCATTTATCTATCATCTATCTATCATCTATCTATTTTTCTATCTATCTATCTATCTATATATTTATCTCTCTATCTATCTATCAATCATCTATCTATTATCTATCTATTTTTCTATCTATCTATCTGTCTATCTATCTATCTATCTATCTATCTATCATCTATCAATAATCTATCTATCTATCTATCTATCTATCAATCATCTATCTATATCTATCATCTATCTATCGGCTAGATTACGAGTTTTGCGTTATGAGTGAAAAAGCTTCATAACTCTGCTTTTTCACTACTACTGCTATTATGAGTCTTGTCAGAATAACTGTACCGCACACTTTTTTGGCCGTAATGCAACGTAACTACCGCACCTTTTTCAATGTGACTTCCATAGCGCCGGTATTACGAGTTTGGCCTGGGAGGCCAAAAAGTGAGTGGTACACCCTATACCGTCAAGATCCGTACCGCCATCTAAATTCAGTAGTTATGGGTTTTACCTTACAAAGCTGTAGCATAAAACTCATAAATAAAGTGTTACAAAGTACACTAACACTCATAAACTACCTATTAATCCCTAAACCGAGGCCCTCCCGCATCCCAAACACTATAATAAAATGATTAAACCCTAATCTGCCGCTCTGGACATCGCCATCACTATAATAAACATATTCACCCCTAAACCGCTGCACTCCCACATCGCAAACACTAGTTAAATATTATTAACCCCTAACCTGCCGCCCCCAACGTCACAGCCGCCCCTATACTAAAGTTATTAACCCCTAAACCTAACCTTAAGTCTAACCCTAACACCTCCTAACTTTAATATAATTAAAATAAATCTAAATAAAAATTACTATCATTAACTAAATAATTCCTATTTAAAACTAAATACTTACCTGTAAAATAAACCCTAAGCTAGCTACAATATAACTAATAGTTACATTGTATCTAGCTTAGGGTTTATTTGTATTTTATAGGCAAATTTGTATTTATTTTTTACCTAGCTAAAATAAATACAAATTTACATTTAAAATAAAACCTAACCTGTCTTACACTAACACCTAACATTACACTACAATTAAATTAATTAAATACAATTAACTAAATTAAAAAACAAAACAAAAAAAAAACACTAAATTACACAAAACAAAAAAGAAATTCACACATCTCCAGTTGGAAAAATCTTGAAGCTACCTATATCTCAGATCTATATGATCACACAAATACAGTATCTTATAATGCAGTCTGTAGTAAATTAAACACTCCAATGATACTGAGATTTGAAACCTTCCGGCTTTGCTCAATGATACGAGCTTGGGATTCCCAAAGATGAACCTTAGGTCTATAACGGGATGGGAGCAGAGATGGTCACAAACTCTCAAAATTAAAGGGACACTTTCCTTCCATTATAACACCTTACTAAACCCCTCTTCTCAACATAAAATCTCTCAACATATAGCGGGGGAGAAGGAATTAAATTTCACCGCTGACACTGACTCTTGGTATAAAGAACTAATATTCACCAAAAAGCTTCTTCACTGTATGACACTGTGGGAACTGCATTATAAGATTACGGTCTGCTGGCACTTAGTCCCCGCCGCTCTTCATAAGATCTACAGCACCCACCCTTCCACGTGTTGGAGGGGCTGTGGCCAATTAGGAACTCAGTCCCATATTTGGTGGTTTTGTCCTAAGATAACTCCAGTTTGGACACAGCTCTTTGGCATCTTAAATTCTTTAAACATCACTCCCTCACTTAGTCCACAAACATGTCTTCTTCACCTAGACTTTCCGATAGTACCCCTCACCCAAAAATCTCTAATCACCTACATACTTATGTCTGCTAAACTAGAAATAGCGAAAGCATGGAAACTGTCGGAACCCCCCTCCATCACGCAGGTTATCACAACAGTAAACTTCCTCCTAAGAATGGAATCATACTCCTATTCAATATTAGACAAAATGGACACTTACTATGAGATCTGGACACCCTGGATCGAGAAATTTCCCCCCTGAAATTAGGAGATAAACACCACTTTTACCCCCTCCCCCTTTTGTACCACCTACCTTCCTCCCCCTTCCCCTTCGGATCTAATAAACTATGAGAGATATTGAATTTTATGTTGTAAAACAGAAAATGAGAAAAGTTCGGTTGGAAATGAGATATACTTGTTCTACTGGTACCAAGAAAACTAACGCCTAGATTTAGAGATCTGCATTAGCCGTCAAAAGTAGCGTTAAGTGGTCCTAATGCTGCTTTTTACTGCCCACTGGTATTTAGAGTCAGTCAGGAAAGGGTCTAACGCTCACTTTCCAGCCGCGACTTTTCCATACCGCAGATCCCCTTACGCCAATTGCATATCCTATCTTTTCAATGGGATCTTCCTAACGCCGGTATTTAGAGTCTTGGCTGAAGTGAGCATTAGACCCTCTACTGACAAGACTCCAGCCGCAGAAAAAAGTCAGGAGTTAAGAGCTTTCTGGGCTAACGCCGGTTCATAAAGCTCTTAACTACTGTGCTCTAAAGTACACTAACACCCATAAACTACCTATGTACCCCTAAACCGAGGCCCCCCCACATCGCCGCCACTCAAATAATTTTTTTTAACCCCTAATCTGCCGACCACACACCGCCGCCACCTACATTATCCCTATGTACCCCTAATCTGCTGCCCCTAACTTCGCCGACACCTATATAATATTTATTAACCCCTAATCTGCCCCCCCAACGTTGCCGCTACCTTACCTACACTTATTAACCCCTAATCTGCCGACCGGACCTCGCCGCAACTATAATAAATGTATTAACCCCTAAACCGTCGCACTCCCGCCTCAAAAACCCTATAATAAATAGTATTAACCCCTAATCTGCCCTCCCTAACATCGCTGACACCTAACTTCAAGTATTAACCCCTAATCTGCCGACCTGACCTTGCTGCTACTCTAATAAATGTATTAACCCCTAAAGCTAAGTCTAACCCTAACCCTAACACCCCCCTAAGTTAAATATAATTTTTAGCTAACGAAATAAATTAAATATTATTAACTAAAGTCTTCCTATTTAAAACTAAATACTTACCTGTAAAATAAACCCTAATATAGCTACAATATAACTAATAATTATATTGTAGCTATTTTAGGATTTATATTTATTTTACAGGCAGCTTTGTATTTATTTTAACTAGGTACAATAGCTATTAAATAGTTATTTACTATTTAATAGCTAGCTAGTTAAAATAATTACAAAATTACCTGTAAAATAAATCCTAACCTAAGTTACAATTAAACCTAACACTACACTACCAAATAATCAATTAAATCAATTAACTACAAGTACCTACAATTAAATAAACTAAACTAAATTACAAAAAAAACAAACACTAAATTACAAAAAATAAAAAAGATTACAAGAATTTTAAGCTAATTACACCTACTCTAAGCCCCCTAATAAAATAACAAAGCCCCCCAAAATAAAAAAAATCCCTACCCTAATCTAAATAAAAAAAGATAACAGCTCTATTACATTAACAGCCCTTAAAGGGGCTTTTTGCGGGGCATGCCCCAAAGAAATCAGCTCTTTTGCCTGTAAAAAAAACACAATACCACCCCCCAACATTACAACCCACCACCCACATACCCCTACTCTAACGCACCCCTTTGGCCGCAAAACTCTAAATCTAGCCGTAAGATTTTTGTTTCACTACTGTCTTCTATTCATTTTTGGTCCTGGTTGTTAAAAGCCTTAATTATTACATGTTGAACTTTATTTGACAATCCCATTTCCAGCCGTTTCATATGTGCAACCTTTGTAACATGATTAGCGGTGTTTTATGTTGACACTCGATTCTCTATGTATGTTGATCTATTGTTCATAGTTTATCTGAGATATCTCAATAAAAAATATTTAAAAAAAAAAAAAAAGAAATTATCAAATATTTAAACTAATTACACCTAATCTAATAGCCCTATCAAAATACAAAAGCCCCCTCAAAAAAAAAAAAAAACCCTAGCCAAAAACTAAAAAGGGCCATTTGCGGGGCATTGCCCCAAAGAAATCAGCTCTTTTACCTGTAACAAAAAATATAAACAACCCCCCAACAGTAAAACCCACCACCCACACAACCAACCCCCCAAATAAAATCCTAACTAAAAAAGCCTAAGCTCCCCATTGCCCTGAAAAGGGCATTTGGATGGGCATTGCCCTTAAAAGGGCATTTAGCTCTTTTTCTTTGCCCAAACCCTAAGCTAAAAATAAAACCCACCCAATAAACCCTTAAAAAAAACTAACACTAAACCCCGAAGATCCACTTACAGTTTTTGAAGACCGGATATCCATCCTCATCAAGCCAGGAGAAGTCTTCATCCAAGCGAGCAGAAGTCCTCAGCGAAGCCGGGAGAAGTCTTCATCCAAGCGGCAAGATGTGGTCCTTCAGACAGGCAGAAGTCTTCATCCAGATGGCATCTTTTATCTTCATCCTTCCGACGCGGAGCGGCTCCATCTTCAAGACATCCGGCGCGGAGCATCCTCTTCTGTTTACGGCTACTGAAGAATGAAGATTCCTTTAAGGGACGTCATCCAAGATGGCGTCCCTTGAATTCCGATTGGCTTATAGAATTCTATCAGCCAATCAGAATGTAAAAGACGCCATCTTAGATGAAGTCATTTAAAGGAAACTTCATTATTCAAGAGACGTTGTAAGAAGAGGATGCTCCATGCCTGATGTCTTGAAGATGGTGCCGCTCCGCGCCGGATGGATGAAGATAGAAGATGCCGTCTGGATGAAGATAGAAGATGCCGTCTGGATGAAGACTTCTGCCCGCTTTGATGAAGACTTCGGCCCGCTTGGATGAAAACTTCTGCCGGCTTCGCTGAGGACTTCTGCCGCTTGGATGAGAATGGATGTTCGGTCTTCGAAATCTGTAAGTGGATCTTCAAGGGGTTAGTGTTAGGTTTTTTAAGGGTTTATTGGGTGGGTTTTAATTTTAGGTTAGGGACTTTGGGCAGTAAAAGAGCTGAATGCCCTTTTAAGGGCAATGTCCATACAAATGCCCTTTTCAGGGCAATGGGGAGCTTAGGTTTTTTAGATAGGTTTTTATTTGGGGGTGTTGGTTGTGTGGGTGGTGGGTTTTACTGTTGGGGGGATATTTGTATTTTTTTTAACAGGTAAAAGAGCTGATTTCTTTGGGGCAATGCCCCGCAAAAGGCCCTTTTAAGGGCCATTGGTAGTTTACTGTAGGCTAGGGGGTTTTTTATTTTGGGGGGGAGCTTTTTTATTTTGATAGGGCTATTAAATTAGGTGTAATTAGTTTAAATATTTGATAATTTATTTTTTATTGTGTGTAACTTAGTGTGTTTTATTTTGTGTAACTTAATTGTTATTTTTTTGTAACTTAGTAATTTTTAATAGTAGATTTAAATAACTTGAGTAGGGTTAGGTTTTTAAATATGTAATATAGTTAATTTAATTGTTAGTTTAATATAATTTTAGTACAATAGTTAGGGTAGGTTAATTAATAGTTTAATATAGTTTAATGTAATTGTAGGATAATAGTTAGGGTAGGTTAATTAGCACTTTAATATAGTTTATTTTAATTTTTAAGGTAAGTTTAAATGTATTATAAGATAGGGAGGAGTTAATATTTAATGTAAAGTTAGAGAGTTGTTAGGTTTAGGGGTTAATAGCTTAATTTAGTTTATGGTGATGTGGGGGGCTGGCGGTTTAGGGGTTAATAGGTTTAGTAAGTGGTAGTGATGTGGGAGGCCAGGGGTTTAGGGGTTAATACATTTATTTAGTTGCAGATGGGTCGTGGAGCGGCAGGATAGGGGTTAATAACTTTATTAGAGTTGCGGTGGGTTCTGGGAGCGGTGAGATAGGGGTTAATACATTTATTTAGTTGCGGCCGGTCCGGGAGCGACGGGATAGGGGTTAATACATTTATTTAGTTGCGGCGGTGTCGGGCAGTGGTGGGATACGGGTTAATAACAGTATGTAGGTGGCAGCGATGTCGGGCGGCAGATTTGGAGTGTTTAGACTCGAGGAACATGTTAGAGTGTTAGGTGTAAACATAATTTGTTTTCTACCTAAGAAATCAATGGGATATCTGGCAGCAGCGAACATAAGCTTTTGCTGCTTTCAGACTCCCATTGATTACTATGGCACCCGCGGTAAATTGAATGCTGCAAATAGAAACCCTGATCTGTACAGTTAGAGTAAGGCTTGGAAATCATGGTTCTACAGTGATTTTTTTTTAAACATCGTCTGTACAGTGTTTTTTTTTTTTAAACATGGTCTGTGCAGTAGGTTTTTTAAACGTGGTCTGTACAGTGGTTGGTTTTTTTTTTTAACATGGTCTGTACAGTAGGTTTTTTAAAAGTGGTCTGTACAGTGTTTTTTTATATGGTCTGTACAGTAGGATTTTTAATACTGGTTTGTACAGTAGGTTTTTTAAACGTGGTCTGTACACTGGGATTTTTAAATTGTGGTCTGTACATTAGGTTTTTTAAACATGGTCTTTACAGTTTTTTTTTATTTTAAAAACGTGCTCTGTACAATGGGTTTTTTAAATCATGGTCTGTAAAGTGAGTTCTGCAACTTTGAACTATCTTTAAAATTGGACAAGAGAAAACATAGAGGCGCCAACATTGCCTAGTACCACCAAACCAGGAGATAAGCAGTATAATAAATGAAGGTAATGAAAAAAGGGGAAAGTATTCCGGACCTCCAAAAATGTAAATAAAAAGACTTTATTGTAGTAAATTTAAAATGGACATGGTGAGCACATACAAAAAGGTTTTCCGTGTTTCGGCCTGGGCCGTAATCATAAATGAAGGTACTCACAAAAGAAATGCACCCAATGGTGCTAATGGGGCAGACTGGAACTTTGCAATGGTCCAGCTCACTGTATGCGGAAAAGCTGAGCACCCGAACAGGGGATTAGCACAGATGGGGCACTGATGCAACATGTGGCGCACCTCCAGGTGCAGTATAGGCGAACTGGGACTTTTCAGCCGCCCAGTAGACTGTGCTCCCTTGCAAACTGGATCCACTCAAAGCTCCACGGAACAAGAGATAAAAATTCCAAAATGCAGCAAGTGTATCATAAAAACAAGTCTTTATTAAAAACAAAGTGACACGTTTCTCAGCCTTTCTCAGCCTCTCAAGGGCTGTTTCTTCAGGATATTCAATACAACAATGAATGATACACTTGCTATTTAAAAAATATCCAATCCTGTGATTGGTTAATTAAACAATCACAATCATCTGTTTGTAAAATTCCCTTACATCGGTCACCATGGTAACAAGACAGACAGCCAAGTATGTGCTGACAATCAAGTCATTACATCTGTAGGTAAACCTTAACTACGTAGGATACCATAGTAACCTAACATCAACAGTAAAATAAAAACAAAATTGACGGCCATATCAGGTGTGCGCATATCATCAATACTTAATATAATAATCCATAATTCCCACTTATAAAGGATACTCATATCTAGATGTGGGGGTATGAACCAAAAGAAAACACAGTGTATATACAAAAATATAAACATATAATATACAAACTATATAGACACATTAAAGTACCCGCCCCCCCAAAAAAAGACCGGGGCCCAATCCCTTGTTGATGTTTCATATGTATGAATGTCCCACTTGATCTAGCTATAGTGCTATATAAAAGCAAAAACATGTGAGCAAACACCTATACCCACTGTGTAAACATGGGAAATACTGCCAAAGGGCTGGAACGATAAAGCATCATCTACCCATATCATGTCTATATGTGCTGCTGTCCCCGTAATAGGAAAGTAACGTATAAGTAGTCAAAAGTAACAGTACCAACTAAGGGGGAAATAATAGTATGACAGTGAGATTTATTCTCGAGATTTATAAAAAATGATAAATAATAATAAGAAAAATAAGAAAGATGTGTGAACAAAGAATATGTGATTAGATCAACATAGCACTGATGAAGACTGAAGAATGAATAATAATGTGGAACATGTTACCATGGTGATAAGAACCACTAAAAGAGTTAAATAATCCAATCAATGTGCAAAGTGTTGATAACTACATAATAATAATCATGAGAAAATTCTCTCAGGAAACCCAAAACCAAGGTCATGATCATGCAACTGGACGTGATTGTGAATACAAGAACAGAGTGAGATAATCTATTCAATACAATAATGAATGATACACTTGCTATTTAAAACATATCCAATCCTGTGATTGGTTAATTAAACAATCACAATCATCTGTTTGTAAAATTCCCTTACATTGGTCACCATGGTAACAAGACTGACAGTCAAGTATGTGCTGAAAATCAAGTCATTACATCTGTAGGTAAACCCTAATTACGTAGGATACCATAGTAACCTAACATCAACAGTAAAAGAAAAACAAAATCGACAGCCATATCGGGTGTGCGCATATCATCAATACTTAATATAATAATCCATAATTCCCACTTATAAAAGATACTCATATCTAGATGTGGGGGTATGAACCAAAAGAAAATACAGTGTATATACAAAATATAAACATATAATATACAAACTATATAGACACATTAAAGTACCCCCCCTAAAAAGACCGGGACCCAATCCCTTGTTGATGTTTCATATGAATGGCCCACTTGATCTAGCTATAGTGCTATATAAAAGCAAAAACATGTGAGCAAACACCTATTGCGGAATCCGTGGCTTTAGGATCACAATATGCAGCGGTATCGCCGCCATCAAACTATGCTGATGGGTCCCTAGCCCAACCGAGGGGTATGCATCATCGGATCCAATCAGATCAGACCCATGAGCCCAGCGTGAGGGAAGGCGATTACGTCACACATCAGAGAAACTGCCCACCCTCCTAAAGTGAGCCGTCCACTGTGTAAACATGGGAAATATAGCCAAAGGGCTGGAACGATAAAGCATCATCTATCCATATCATGTTTATATGTGCTGCTGTCCCGGTAATAGGAAAGTAACGTATAATTAGTCAAAAGTAACAGTACCAACTAAGGGGGAATTAATAGTATGACAGTGAGATTTATTCTAGAATTTATAAAAAAGGATAAATAATAATAAGAAAAATGTGTGAACAAAGAATATGTGATAAGATCAACATAGCACTAATAAAGACTGAATAATAAATAATAATGTGGAACATGTTACCATGGTGATAAAATCCAATCAGTGTGCAAAGTGTTGATAACTACATAATAATAATCATGAGAAAATCCTCTCAGGAAACCCAAAACCAAGGTCATGATCATGATACTGGACATGTGATTGTGAATACAAGAATAAAGTGAGATAATCTCAGGGACTAATGATAATCATAGTTAAAATTGTGTGTCAAAGTACTACTCAATAGTATCTGAAAAAACAGAAATAGGAGACCCCATGGGTAGTGAATAGGTTAGAAAGTGATTGACAAAATAATGTACAATGTGCAAACTGGATAATCAGAGTCGATAAAGGACACCTATATTGTAAAGCTAAGGCGATGTGCCATATTCTAACTATAAAAAAAAGATAATAGTGAATATCCTAATGACCCCAAACTAAACGGGGTGTATAAAATATCAAGAAATGCATATGTGAAATGTGAACATTTAACATAAACTTGTGTTTGTGTATGTATAAGAGGTGTGTGCATATAAACTAATGATGAGCTCTAAATAAAATCATATAAATGCTGCCATATCAAGATTCTCATTGATTCTCTTCTCCTCAGAGTCATGAAAGCATTGCTATGTGATCTAGGGATAGATTCAATGGGCAATATACTAATGGGATTCTTCTGACCTCTATGAAAATGTGCACAGTGTCTGGAGATGCTGTGAGCTTTGGACTTGGTCTTAATATTAGATGCATGCTCCCCCCATCTTTTTTTCACCTTGTGGCAAGTGTAGCTGATATACTGGACCCTATATTTGCAACTCACATAATTGCAACTCAACAGATATATAATGAATGCAGATTTACAGGACATAAAACTTTTAATATTAAAAATGTCCCCCGTGGTGTGGGATGTAAAAGTAGATGCTCTATGTGAAATATAGCTAAACATAACACAACGTTTCCTGCAACACTTAGAGATCTTTTATGTCTAAGGGGAACCCTCTCTGATGGTCTGGTATTTGATGCAGTTACTCTTTTGTATTTGTCCCTCACTACTTTACTAGGAGCCAGAGTGGTCTTAAGAGTAGGGACCAATAATTTCCTTTAAAACAGGATCATTGGTCAGTATAGGCCAATGTTTCAATACAATTTTATTGATATTGCGATAATTAGAGTTGTATCTCGTAATGAAAAGTGGAGGGTTCACATCCTTAAAGCTATCCTGTTTCTTATTTTTCCTAATGAAATATTGTTTTCTGTCTTCCTTTCTTACCCTCTCTAGTTCTCTATTGACAAGATCTTCAGGATAACCCTTCTCCAAAAATCTGTCCCCAAATACCCTAGCCTGTTCATCATAATCCACATAATTCCTCCTTATTCTTCTAAATTGGCCATCTGGCACATTATTTTTCCAGCTCTGGTAGTGGTTTCTCTCAAAGTGGAGAAAGCTATTAAATCCACTGTTTTAAATAAAGTTTTAGAAGAAACTGCTCCATCACTTTTCCCTCCAAGTTCAGATCCAAAAATTCAATCTTATCCTTTTGGATATTATGTGTGAAAGAGATTCCAAAGGTCTTATTATAAAGATGACCAATAAAATCTAAAATATGTTGATGGGAACCTCCAAAAATGAATATGAGGTCGTCTATATAACGGCCATAGAACACCAGGTTCTTTGCGAAAGGGGATTCGTGAATAATATCTACTTTGGTACAACAAATAATTGTGCTGTAAAATAAAAGTGATGAGTTCAATTATGAAATCAACCTTTACATTGGGCATATATATGTCTTGTTCTAAATAGAAAGGGACAGCCCCTATCCCTATGTCGTGCTTGATATTAGAATAGAGTGCCCCTACATCGCAAGTCACCCACCAACACTCTTCATCCACAGATAATTCTTGTGATTTGAGTAATAGGTCAGTGGAATCTTTGATATAGGAAGGAAGGGAAACAACACATTTCTGAAGAAAAAAAGTCTATATAAGTTTGCTCAGCTGCATCTTTCCCATTGTGTTTTTTTATCTTTAAAATTATATCACTTAGCAGTTTCTCGATTTACAAAGTAAGAGCTGTTAAAATACCATTAGAACATTAGATAAGTTGCAGCATTACAATCGTACATATTTCTGAACTATACAGTATATGAATATATATATATAGATATATATATATGAATATATATATATATATATATATATATTCCTTGACTCTAGGATTAAACACAAAACTCTCATTCTGACATACAAAGCCCTCAATGGCACTGATCCCCTCTATATCTCAGACCTTGTCTCCAGATACTCTCCCTCCCGTCCCCTTTGCTCTGCTCATGACCTCCTACTCTCCTCCTCTCTTGTTACCTCCTCACACTCCTGTTTACAGGACTTCTCCAGACTGGCTCCCATCTTGTGGAACTCTCTGCCTCACTTCACAAGACTCTCCCCTAGTTTTGAAAGCTTCAAGCGCTCCCTAAAGATTCTACTGTTCAGGAATACATGCAACCTACACTAACCTTTCTTTATACCAGTTCCTCTTCTCCATTGCTATGCCCTTGAACCCCTTTAGCATGTAAGCCTTAGAGCTCACCTTCTTAAGAGCTGACTACAACAGTGCAACTCTTGGCAGGCACCTCTACCCGTTTGATCCTTATAAATGTTTCCTTGTATTCCGCCTATATTTATTGTGCTGCAGAATCTGTTGGCGCTCTACAAATAACCGATAATAATAATCTTCTGTTAAGGAAACATGGGAATTGAAGCAAAAATGTCAAAAAAGCCTGCTGGTGCATAACATTCTAATAAGTCCTACAATTAAAGGGAAGTCAATTTACAAAGAAGCAGTAGTGTAGCATATTCTATTTAAAGGGATACTAAACCCACATTTTTTTCTTTCGTGATTTAGATAGAGCATGCAATTTTAAGCAACTTTCTAATATACTCCTATTGTCAATTTTTCTTCATTATCCTGTTGTCATCATTTGAAAAAGCAGGAATCTAAGCTTAGGAGCCGGCCTATTTTTGTTCAACACCCTGGGTAGGGCTTGCTGATTGGTGGCTACATTTAACAACCAATCAGCAAGCACTACTCAGGTGCTGAACTAAAAATGTGCTGCCTCCTAAGCTTAGATTCTTGCTTTTTCAAATAAAGATACCAAAAGAATGAAGAAAAATTGATAATAGGAGTAGATTAGAAAGTTGCTTAAAATTGAAAGTTTTATGTGAATCATGAAAGAAAAAAAAATTGGGTTTAGTATCCCTTTAACACTTATCTTCTCAGGTAAACATAACTAAATGTAATTTGTCTTTTGTACTTACATCTATCTTATTTTTGATTCCCCGTACAAGAATTATGTCAGCAAAAAATTCAAAATATGCACAAAATATAGGTATCTGCAACAACATATCTTGATAAGAAATCCACCTCATAATTTAACACAATAGGAGAAACAATATCATATTTTAAATATTCTGGGCCAGATTACAAGTGGCTGATTATTGATACCACAAGCCCACGGTAGCAATTAGCGTTACGAAAATTAACCAGAGGTCAGATCTCTGGTTAATTTTCAAAATACCCCACCCCCCCAATTGCCCCCAAAATAAAGTATATTCGGGCACTCCTTCAGGTAAAAAAGGTTAACATTTTATTCCAAATGCTTGCATATAAAAACAAACAGAAAAAATGTCAACAGCAAAATCTCCGCTTATTGACAGTTACACATAGTGAAAGAAGACTGCTGGGATCCTATGCAGCAAACATGTTTCATGCTCAACAGCACTTATTCACTGCTCACAGGATTCCCAGCCTCCTCAAATGCTTAAATGCTCATTTCTTAAAGGCATATGCTGTAAAAACAAATAGTCCTCATTATACATCACTTACTACATGCACATTGCAAATAAGCCAAAACAACAAGTTAATATATATATATGTATTATAGTTAACCAATAACCATATATTTTATCAATTCATCATATGGTGTCATTACTTATTATAACTTACTCAATGATTATTATTATTATCTATTTCAAGGGGTTTAGACACATAGGTCAATATGTCTCCTAAAGTTCAGACCAAAGGGTATAGAGGTGTTTAAAGTGAATATCCAAAAAACTTCTCTTAGTCCTAATATATATATATATATATATATAAAATGTAGCCTTTTTTGGGTGTACTGAAAGCCTTGGTATAGAAATGTTTTAGAGGTTAAAGTTGGCGGGTCTGGGCTGTTAGATAAGTGCCTTTACATTGCAGTATATGCTTATATACACATACATATCTATGTATATAAGCATATACATATATATTTAAAATTGCTGCCATCGCTGCACGACTTACCCACTTTGCTTCGCTTTGCTAATTCTCACAGTATGACAACGAGAAGCTTTATTAAGCGCAATGCTTCCATGCAATGTGAACACGAGCTCTCGTTTGCATTGCGTGCCACTTAAAATACCAGCGCACTATTGCGTGTGCTGGTATTACGTGTAGAGTGCAAATATCGCACTCGCGAAAGCACAATTTTGCGCTCCACTCATAATCTGTGACTCTGTAAGACATGGAAATAGTGGCAACGGTGTTAGTTTAAGCAAATATCAACCCCTTCATAATATAGTATGCTGAAATAATAGTAGATATATAATCTATTCAGTATTCATTATATACCAGTTAGTATCACTGGTGAAATGTAGGAGAAGGGGGGTGCTGACTGTCTGATAGATATATAGGTACAAAAAAGAGATAGAAGTTTGACAGTACCCAGCACTCACAAAACACTATACAGGGAGTGCAGAATTATTAGGCAAATGAGTATTTTGACCACCTCATCCTCTTTATGCATGTTGTCTTACTCCAAGCTGTATAGGCTCGAAAGCCTACTACCAATTAAGCATATTAGGTGATGTGCATCTCTGTAATGAGAAGGGGTGTGGTCTAATGACATCAACACCCTATATCAGGTGTGCATAATTATTAGGCAACTTCCTTTCCTTTGGCAAAATGGGTCAAAAGAAGGACTTGACAGGCTAAGAAAAGTCAAAAATAGTGAGATATCTTGCAGAGGGATGCAGCACTCTTAAAATTGCAAAGCTTCTGAAGCGTGATCATCGAACAATCAAGCGTTTCATTCAAAATAGTCAACAGGGTCGCAAGAAGCGTGTGGAAAAACCAAGGCGCAAAATAACTGCCCATGAACTGAGAAAAGTCAAGCGTGCAGCTGCCAAGATGCCACTTGCCACCAGTTTGGCCATATTTCAGAGCTGCAACATCACTGGAGTGCCCAAAAGCACAAGGTGTGCAATACTCAGAGACATGGCCAAGGTAAGAAAGGCTGAAAGACGACCACCACTGAACAAGACACACAAGCTGAAACGTCAAGACTGGGCCAAGAAATATCTCAAGACTGATTTTTCTAAGGTTTTATGGACTAATGAAATGAGAGTGAGTCTTGATGGGCCAGATGGATGGGCCCGTGGCTGGATTGGTAAAGGGCAGAGAGCTCCAGTCTGACTCAGACGCCAGCAAGGTGGAGATGGAGTACTGGTTTGGGCTGGTATCATCAAAGATGAGCTTGTGGGGCCTTTTCGGGTTGAGGATGGAGTCAAGCTCAACTCCCAGTCCTACTGCCAGTTTCTGGAAGACACCTTCTTCAAGCAGTGGTACAGGAAGAAGTCTGCATCCTTCAAGAAAAACATGATTTTCATGCAGGACAATGCTCCATCACACGCGTCCAAGTACTCCACAGCGTGGCTGGCAAGAAAGGGTATAAAAGAAGAAAATCTAATGACATGGCCTCCTTGTTCACCTGATCTGAACCCCATTGAGAACCTGTGGTCCATCATCAAATGTGAGATTTACAAGGAGGGAAAACAGTACACCTCTCTGAACAGTGTCTGGGAGGCTGTGGTTGCTGCTGCACGCAATGTTGATGGTGAACAGATCAAAACACTGGCAGAATCCATGGATGGCAGGCTTTTGAGTGTCCTTGCAAAGAAAGGTGGCTATATTGGTCACTGATTTGTTTTTGTTTTGTTTTTGAATGTCAGACATTTATATTTGTGAATGTTGAGATGTTATATTGGTTTCACTGGTAAAAATAAATAATTGAAATGGGTATATATTTGTTTTTTGTTAAGTTGCCTAATAATTATGCACAGTAATAGTCACCTGCACACACAGATATCCCCCTAAAATAGCTAAAACTAAAAACAAACTAAAAACTACTTCCAAAAATATTCAGCTTTGATATTAATGAGTTTTTTGGGTTCATTGAGAACATGGTTGTTGTTCAATAATAAAATTAATCCTCATAAATACAACTTGCCTAATAATTCTGCACTCCCTGTATAGTAACAATATGCATTGAAAACCGGATTGTGTCCAAAACTGGTTATTAAAACGTAACTTTTACTAATGATAGAATAAAAAGGGTGGTAAATAGTACCAAATGTATAACATAAATATGTGAGACATACATTTAAAACTTAGATTAAGAAACAGATCAGGACGGTGTGTGTGAGACTTCAAAAACAGAATTACTTCCCTGGGTAATAGTTCAAATACACCGTAACCCTCAGGGCTCAGAGAATACACGGATTGCTCTAAAGCTAATCTAAAAAGGGGATTGACCCCAACAACATTATCTAATCTGAGCAATACTGGTACCTAGAGCAGGAGAGGAAACGGTTTATAAATGACTGATTAAGGAAGGCAATTGCCACATCAATATGAGCTTAGAAAGGTCCCAGGTAAACACAAATTAGCAAGTCTCATGCACACAGACAATGCCTGATGTACATTTCGCCGCTAGCACGGCTTTCTCAGAGGCTCACGGCTTTTCTCAGACTCTGTAAGACAAACAGACAACATATCTATAACAAGGCTTTCAGTACACCAAATATGTTAAAGCAAAATGTTTATGCACATAGAAATATTTTATCTGAATGTTCTGATGCATCCTTATGACCAGGGTGAAGCTCTGGTTTCCTCTAGTTAGTTCTCTTTTTGGGCCAGTTTGTGTAACACCTCCACTTGAAAGGGACAGTCAAGTCCAAAAAAACTTTAATGTTTCAAATAGGCCATGTAATTTTAAACAACTTTCCAATTTACTTTTATCACCAATTTTGCTTTGTTCTCTTGGTATTCTTAGTTGAAAGCTAAACCTTGGAAGGTTCAAATGATAATTTATTAGCCCTTAAAGGCCGCCTCTTATCACATGCTTTTTTAATTGCTTTTCACAGCAGGGGAGAGCTAGTTCATGTGAGCCATATAGATAACATTGTGATCACGACTGTGGCTTGTGGCAGACACTGCACTAATTGACTAAAATGAAAGTCAATAGATAATAAATAAAATATAATGTGATCAGGGGGCTGTCAGAAGATGCTTAGATACAAGGTAATCACATAGGTAAAAAGCATATTAATACAACCGTGTTTGTTATGCTAAACTGGGGAATGGGTTAAAGGGATTATCTATCTTTTGTTGACTGTTCCTTTAACTCTTTGAGTGCTAAGTAATTTCCCACCTGGGTGCTAAGCTGATTTGAGGGTTTTTTATTTTGTTATTTTTAAAAAAAAAAATTTTTTACTTTACATACTGTTGGAAAGGTTAGGTGATTACATTTCCAAGGGTGGGTCTTGATGGTTTGTAGTTGCTTAGATGTCTGAGATACAGACTTCTAAGCAGCATGACCCCTTTCCCTATACTTATTGTAATTTTTCAATAAAGTTGCACAGTGACATTATCATGTCATTGCGCGTGACGTCACCACGCAAAACGTGAAGCCCCAGTGATGCCTGTCACTATACAGGCCCGATCGCCAGGGAAGGAGAGGGTGGGAGCCCCCAGATCTCCCCCAAGGTGGGAGAGTGCTATCGACAGGTCTGAGCACCTGACTAAGACCATTTGCAATGGCTCAGGGCCGTCGTTAGCACTCAAGGGGTTAACCCCTTAAGTGCGGCTGTCCTTCAGCACCTTGGATCCAGCTGCAGGACAGATAACTGCTACTTAGGTGTGACAGGTACTCCACTCCCTGTCATGGACTTGTAGGTAAAAGAAAGAACAGAGTAACCAGCTCTGGCTTTTTGCAAAGGGGTAGCAAAGTGTTAAAAATAAAGCAAAGACTACCTTGCCGCTTTTTAACTGCTAAAAGCCACCACTACTCTTACTAAAGAGATTGACATGGACACAGCTAGACCCCCAATCCTTGCTTGCAGGGAAAATACCCATAAAAGGATTAAATATCTTCAGACACCAACTTCGCACATCCTCCATTGACAAAGGCAAAGAGAATGACTGGGGATTATGGGTAAGGGAAGTTACACTTAAAAGCTTTGCTGGGTGCTCTTTGCTTCCTCCTGCTGACCAGGAGTTGAATATCCCACTAGTAATTGGAATGACATTGTGGACTCTCCATGCCATAGGAAAGAAAAATAAACAGAGGTCACCAGCTCATGCACACACAAGCGCATGATTGCAATAAGATATATATATATGTATTTCTATAAATATGTATATCTGTATTTATATGTTTATATATGGTTGTAAATACATATATACACATATAAATACATATATATAGAAATATTTGGATATCAATTTATTTACCTACATATATTTATACATGTGCTCCTATGGATTCCTATGTAAAAGCACTTTTCGCTCATTTTTTATTTTTTTTAACACCTGACATCTCTTATTGCAATTTTTTAAAATTATTTTTAGCAGACAATTGGCTAGATTACAAGTCTTGCGTTATGAGTAAAAAAGCAGCGTTAAGGCACACAACGCTGCTTTTTTACTACCGCTGGTATTACGAGTCTTGCAGATTTAGGGGCACCGCACACTTTTTTGGCCGTACCACAAATCAACTTACGCAAATTGCATATAGTCTTTTTTCTATGGGACTTCCATAGTGCTGGTATTACGAGCTTGTCCTGGGAGGCCAAAAAGTGGGCGGTACACCCTATCCCGTCAAGATTCGTAACGCATTTTAAAGTCAGTAGTTATGAGTTTTACACTACAACGCTGTAGCATGAAACTCATAACTAAAGTGCTAAAAAGTACACTAACACTGATAAACTACCTATTAACCCCTAAACCGAGGCCCTCCCACATCGCAAACACTAAAATAAAATTATTAAACCCTAATCTGCCGCTCCCGACATCGCTGCCACTATAATAAACATATTAACCCCTAAACCATCATACTCCTGCCTCGCAAACACTAGTTACATATTATCCCCTAATCTGCTGTCCCTAACATTGCCGCCACCTACCTACATTTATTAACCCCTAATCTGCCGCCCCCAACATCGCTGCCACTATATTATATTTATTAACCCCTAAACCTAAGTCTAACCCTAACCCTAACACCCCCTAACTTAAATATAATTAAAATAAATCTAAATAAAATCTACTATTAATAAATAAATAATTCCTATTTAAAACTAAATACTTCCCTATAAAATAAACCCTAAGCACCTATAAAATAAACCCTAAGATAGCTACAATATAACTAATAGTTACATTGTATCTAGCTTAGGGTTTATTTTTATTTTACAGGCAAGTTTGTATTTATTTTAACTAGGTAGAATAGTTACTAAATAGTTATTAACTATTTACTAACTACCTAGTCAAAATAAATACAAATGTACCTGTAAAATAAAAACTAACCTAACCTAACCCTACAATTAAATAAATTCCCTAAATTAAATACAATTAACTAAATTAAATACAATTAGTAGTCAAACTTGGAAATGTTGTAAAGGTAGTGTCAGGTTAGGCGAAGTCCCGAATCAGACCCAAATGTTAGAATGAATAGTAACAACACACTAGCACACTGAGTATAAACCAGGACCTGACCCCACGACAGCTTCTAAGGAAATTAAGTACTCTAACAATAGTAAGAGGTGGTTTACTCACTGATTTCAAGGTATGGGTACAAGGAAGCTTTATAGCAGATAGAGTGGGGTCAGGAAGAGACGTAGTCAGGCAGGATTTGATTGGCAACTAGATTTCAGGCAGGTAAGGGTTAACCAATGGCGTAGTCAGGCTAGCAGAGTTTGCCAATGTGGTTTCAGGCAGGTAAGGGTAAACCAGAAGCGTAGTCAGGCAAGCAAAGATTGGCAACGTGGTTTTAGGCAGGTAAGGGTTAACCAATAGCGTAGTCAGGCTAGCAGAGTTTGGCAACGTGGTTTCAGGCAGGTAAGGGTTAACCAATAGCATAGTCAGGCTAGCAGAGTTTGGCAAAGTGGTTTCAGGGAGGTAAGGGTTAACCAATAGCGTAGTCAGGCTAGCAGAGTTTGGCAACATGGTTTCAGGCAGGTAAGGGTTTAACCAGAAGCGTAGTCAGGCAAGCAAAGATTGGCAACAATAGTCATGCAAAAAGTAGATTCAGGCTTGAAAGGTAAGGCAGAGACTAGGTCAAACAGGCAAAAGTTTGTTAACAGGTAATCGGGATATCAGCAAAGATTTACTCACAAGAAGCCACAGCCAGATAAACCAAAGGGCATCAGGAAATGGAAACGCCGGAATAAGAACCCGGCCTGACATCAGGAAAAGTGGGATGGCTTCAGGGAACGCGTCATAAGAGTGGGACAGCTTCAGGAAGCATAAGACGTTGCTAGGCAATGCAGCGCAACAGCGCCGAAGACCGAAGTCATGAAAGGTAGTAACACACAAACACAGAAACACACAGACACACTCATACACTGAAACACACACTCACACATAAGGATTCAGATATAAACACTCTAGCAGACATGCAAAGAAACACTCAAACACACTCAGACCCCCCCCCCCCCCAAACAGACACTCAGCAATTGTTTACATTGACCTGACAAGTAATGAGGTAGACTACAGTTTTGTCAAAAAGGAGATTTACAAAACAAAAATATGGAGTTCTGATTATCTTTTTGTCAAGGAAGATGCCAACTAAATGATGACAACAGCATGCAGTGGCTGAAAGGAAGGGCCCTGAACTGCCTAAACAATAATTTAAAGGTTAAATGGTGGATTGGTGATTTCCGGAAAGGTCTCATTAGTCTCAAAAGTTTGTAGAAAAATGTGAATAATCAGTAGTAAGGTCAAAATGTCTTAAAATGCAACATACAATGGACACACACACACAAACTCAAACACAAACTTGCACATACACCCAAGGAAACACAGACAGAGAAAGCCTCAGAAAACACACAAAGACATACACATACACACACACAGAGACACCCACAGAAAACACATAAAGACATACACACACAGAGAGACAACCACATAAAACACACAAAGACATACATACATACACACACACCCTCACTGATATATTCTCATAAAACACAGTGGGCTGTGCACTTTTTAACAATAGCATATGTTCACATTTTCAAAGTGAACATTTTATAAGTGAGGCACTAATTTTTAAGAATTATACAAGAATTAAGTGAACATTTTATAAGTGAGGCACTAATTTTTAAGAATTATACAAGAATTAAGTGAACATTTTATAAGTGAGGCACTAATTTTTAAGAATTATACAAGAATTAAGTGAACATTTTATAAGTGAGGCACTAATGTTTAAGAATTATACAAGAATTAAGTGAACATTTTATAAGTGAGGCACTAATTTTTAAGTATTATACAAGAATTGAACAAGGATTGGGCAAGGGGCAAGACACAAGGCAAGTACTCTTGTAATACTGTGTTGTTGTTTTTTTGTTTTGTTTTTTTAAAGTATCTCATTGTATCCTTTTGAAAGTGCTGCTATAACACTGTCTTATGTGTTTACTTGGTTCCCACTTTCATAATAATGCTCAATATCTTCATATTCCTATTCCTTCATATTCCTTTTTGATCTATAACAAACTACATTACTCAATTACTCCTTCTCCCTCTCCACCTGCACTGTTCATTAGCCCATCTCTCTTATACTCACCT
This sequence comes from Bombina bombina, assembly GCF_027579735.1. NCBI lineage: Eukaryota > Metazoa > Chordata > Amphibia > Anura > Bombinatoridae > Bombina > Bombina bombina. The sequence goes on from NC_069502.1 coordinate 331,233,021, forward strand.
TACTTTTGTACTCATGAACTTTACCTATTCCTAAACACTCTCCCCCTGCACTTCAGCCAAAAAACAGTCTCATTACTGCAAATCTGCTTCACCTCTCATGTCACTCTCCCTCTTGCTCATACTAGCTGCTGGCGACATCTCCCCTAATCCTGGTCCCTCACAACCTCCTAGCCTTTCACATCCTTGTGTGCCTCTCAATAGACTTCATAAACTAAACTCTGGTAAACTTAATTGCATTCCTCTTACATCTAAAACCACCTCCCCCTTCACTTGTGCACTCTGGAACTCTCGCTCTGTTTGCAACAAGCTCACTTCTATCCATGATCTCTTTATCTCCCACTCTCTTAACCTTCTGGCTCTTACAGAAATCTGGCTCTCTGCTTCAGACACAGCATCCACTGCTGCACTGTCACATGGGGGTCTCCATTTCAGCCACACTCCTAGGTCTGGCAATAGACAAGGAGGTGGTGTCGGTATTTTACTTTCCTCTCGTTGCACCTTCAAACAAACACAGCCCTTCTCTTCACTCACATTTTCTTCATTTGAAGCACACATGATTCGCTTATTTTCTCCCCTCTCTATACGTGTTGCAGTCATATACCGCCCCCCTGGCTCCCCAACTCAATTTTTAGATCACTTTGCTGCCTGGCTTCCTTATTTCCTTTCCTCAGACACCCCTGCCCTCATTCTTGGTGACTTTAACATCCCTCTTGACAAACACACTGCCTCCTCGGCAAAACAATTTTTAAACTGACTTCCTCTTTCGGCCTGTCACAATGGACTGACTCTCCCACTCACAAAGATGGTCACTCCCTTGATCTGATTTTCACCTACCGATGCACTCTTTCAAATTTAACAAACTCCCCTTTTCCTCTGACCATCATCTCCTAACCTGCAACATCACTTCCCTACCTACAACTCCCCCTCCCTCTACCCCTCACACCAAACTTCACATAAGCACTTAGTCATTAGATCTGCATCAGCTCGCTAGCTCTCTCATACCTCTCCTCTCATCCATCACCTCCTTTTCCTGCCCTGACCAATCTATCTGCCAGTATAATTCCACCCTTACATCAGTCATTAATACTCTGGCCCCTCCAACCTTAGCTCAGAAACCACACTCTCATCCTCAGCCCTGGCATACTCCTCTGACACGATACCTACACAGATGCTCCCGTATTGCTGAGCGACACTGGAGGAAATCTCGGAGTTCAGCTGACTTTCTTCACTACAAGTTCATCCTGAATTCCTATTATTCTGCCCTTAATCTTTATAAGCAACAATATTTCTCTTGATTCATTTTTGCAGTCCCTAGTTTGCAACCTCTGTTCATACCTTAGAGATACGACACATGTCTTGAGATTACTTAAAGAACTTGAGTGGAGTAGTGAATACAGTTTGCTAACTGTCGACGTTGTATCACTATACTCAACAATTCCTCATGATCTGGGTATACAGGCTATCTCCTTCTTCTTAGATACCAGGACTAATTTACCCAGGAGTAATAAGCAGTTTCTCATTAAAGTGACAGAATTTTTACTTAATCACAACTGTTTTCTCTTTGACGGGACCTTCTACCTGCAGAGATGTGGGACAGCGATGGGGGCCAAGTTTGCCCCTCCTATGCAAACCTGTTCATGGGTTGGTGGGAGCTGTCCCACATCTATGCGGGCGGAGGTCCCTTCGAGGATAGAATAGTTTTTACAGGAGATTTATTGATGACCTGATTATGATTTGGAGGGGCGATCAGGAAAGCGCAAAATTATTTGTAACCTACCTAAACAGAAATGATAAAGGTATATCATTCACCCATAATTGGGATAAAGATGAGGTAGTCTTCCTTGATTTGACCCTGTCTGCTAATTCTTTCCACGAAACGTGTAGTTTCTAAACTATAAACTATATGACCTGCTCCTTGCTTCTGCGACTATCACCTCCTCTCATGCTTCTGTCGTGCAGCACCTACCCTCTGGAACACTCTCCATCGTGCTTTCAGGCTTTGCCCAAATATTTCTTCCTTTAAATGCTCTCTGAAGACTTTTCTGTTCAGAAAAGCCTACCACCCAGCTCAATAATATTCCTTTTACCTAACAACATTTCCCTCCTCTAACTCTGCATTAACATCTTTCTCAATCTTGCAGTCCTCACCTCCTGTTTCTCAATCTCCTACCCTTCTAGATTGTAAGTTCCCACAGGAATAGGGTTCCTCCTGTATGTGTTTGTAAATGCTGTCCTGTCTCTTAGTCTTAGAAGTTTTATACTATTGTTTTATTTAAATGATCTGTATCCATGGACAGCGCTGCAGGTAACCAATTACTCCATGACGATAGTAATCACCCACAACATGTGTTCAAAGGCATAGTTAAGGGACAGATGCTTAGATTAAGACGAAACTGCTCAGAACAATCAGATTTTGAGCATGAAGCCGAGCTACACAGTAGACGTTTGGTTGATAGGGGATACTCTAAAGAGCTCATCGAAAAAGTAAGAACTGACATAGCAAAGGTGAATAAGACCACTCTACTTGATGACCACATAGGCAAACGGAAACGAAAAGCTGGTTTAAATTTTTTAACTAAATATTCAAACCAATTCTACAAAATTTGTGATATTATTAAAAAATATCTCCCCCTTTTATATGGGGATGATATACTCAAATCAGTAGTAGGGGGAGGATGCAACTTTATTTATGCTAAAAATCAAAATTACCAGTAATAGCACTTGGTTACAATGTGCTGCAAAGCATTCAATTATATTAGTCAAGGCTCTCAATTCCAGTCCCATGTAATGAAAGAAACATTCTCCACAAAAGGGTGTGTAAAATGTTCCAGTAATTTTGTTATCTACCTAGTAGAGTGCAATTTATGCCTCAAACAATATGTAGGTCTCACCACCAGGGATGTCCATACGAGAGTAAGGGAACATCTTGGTTATATTAAAAATAAACAAAATTGCTCTGCTCTTGCTGAACATTTCATTTTTTAAACACCCACAAAGGGTTGATACCTTTAAGTGGAAAGCCATATAAGTTGTACCCACTCCAGCTAGAGGGGGAAATAGGAATACACTCCTGGGGCGCCAGGAAGTATATTGGATATACAAACTGCACCCCAGGGTTTCAACTCACAATTTGATTTAATAAATTATTGGGAGTGATTCCCCTGATTTATTCCTTTCCCCCTCCCCCTTTATTTATTTACCGGTATTTATTTTCCCTTTCTTCTATACACTTTTTGTGTTCAATTTATTTATTTATTTTTCACAGATTTTTGATATTCCTTTAATATGCATACAATTGCTTGTCCTATGGTCAGTATATAAGTATCTAGCTATTATATATTCTTCTACACTTAACCATCACATATATGTGTAAACTTTGGTATTTCCTTACTAATATATTATAAGCAAGGCTATTGTTTTGAGCCTATTCAATAAATCATTTGCTCTTCTAGCCATTTTACAAAGTAAGAAAAAGCCATTTTAAAGTTAAAGTTTTAGCTAGACTAAGTGCTTTATTTGTTAATATGTATCTGAAGGCATTGAGTGATATTCAATATTTATATACACAGAGATCGCTTTTGGGGTTATTATATATGTATAATACACATTAATTGTAACCCATAGTGATTGAATTTATGTTTGTACTCTTTTAGACATATTGGATACCTCTTATTCCTTTAATTTATGATCTAGTTAGCTGTATAAATATAAGCACCCTTTTTGTGACCGCAACGACATGCAGTTGATACCAATAATATTAATATCTTTATATTTCCAATGAAATGTGAATTTTGTGCCATGAATGAATTTTCCTACTGTTTGTGTGTATACTTATGAAATGAGCACCTATGTAGAAATGTTAAAATTCTTGTTTTTAAATGAATCTGTTTTTTATGAATAGGAGGGGCTAATACCCCATTAAAAGCATACCTCTAGTAAGGAGGACTAGATCTATGACTACGGCCAACGGCCGAAACGCTTAAGATCCGCTTTTGCGCTCACTCAGCTGAAGCCTCTACTATAATGCCTTTTAACCTGTTTGAATAAAGACTATTGATTTTATCTTACCGGGAGTTGAGATCCGAATCTTTCTTTTTGAATATTTCTCTAATCTCATCTCTACTCTTTCCTCTAACCCTAAACGTCTGTTCTCCATGTTCAACACTCTTCTCCGCCCACCCCCACCTCCTAACACAACCTCTCTCTCAGCTCAAGATTTTGCCAGCCACTTCAACAACAAAATTGACTCCATCAGAAGTGAAATCAGCCCTCAACATACTTCCAATCTCCCACCCCCTCAAAATCTCACAATCACCCAAAACCCAAATATCCAAAATGCAGCTCTTTTGCCCCTGCTAATGAGGATGAAGTTTCTACCCTTATACTGTCCTCCCACCTCACTACCTGTCCCCTCGACCCCATCCCCTCACAGCTACTCCCCTCCCTCTCTTCTACCCTCACCCCCATACTCACACATATTTTCATCCTCTCCCTCAGCACTGGCATATTTCCCTCATCTCTAAAACATGCACTGGTCACACCTATACTCAAAAAACCTTCCCTCGATCCAACCTCCCCATCCAACTACCGCCCTATTTCCCTACTCCCTCTTGCCTCAAAGCTCTTCTAATAGCTAGTTTACGCACGTCTATCCCATTTCCTTACACTAAACTCTCTTCTTGACCCACTGCAATCTGGATTTCATTCCCATCACTCTACATAGACACTAATTGTCAAGGTTACCAATGACCTACTTACAGCAAAATCCAAAGGCCACTTCTCTCTGCTTATCCTCCTCGACCTGTCTGCAGCCTTTGACACTGTTGACCACCCTCTTCTGCTCCAAACCCTCCAATCCTTCGGCATCTGTGACACAGCTCTCTCGTGGTTCTGACTAACCGTACATTTAGTGTTGCCTTCTCCGGAGAATCCTCTGCCCTGTTACCACTTTCTGATGGGGTACCTCAAGGCTCTGTCCTTGGTCCCCTTCTCTTTTCAATCTACACGTCATCACTAGGTTCCTTAATAAAGTCCCATGGGTTTCAATACCATTTGTATGCCGATGACACCCAAATCTACATCTATGCACCAGACCTACCTCCTTCCTTACTAACTCGTGTCACTAACTGTCTTTCTCACATCTCATCTTGGATGTCCTCTCACTACCTTAAGCTAAATCTCTCCAAAACTGAACTCCTTATTTTTCCCCCTTCTTCCAATGTCTCCACCCCCAAAATTTCTATAACTATTGATAATTATATCATTAACCCTACCCCGCACGCCCGATGTCTTGGGGTCACACTTGACACAGATCTTTCCTTCACTCCTCACATTCAGTCCTTGGCTAAAGCCTGCTGCTTCCTCCTTAAAACATCGCTAAAATTAGACATTTCCTTACACAAGATACAACCAAGATTTTAATCCACTCTCTCATCCTTTCCCGCCTCGACTACTGCAACTCCATCCTCTCTGGTCTACCTAGCTGCCGCATAGCTCCTTTACAATCCATTATGAATGCCTCTGCCAGGTTCATCTTCCTTACTTGTCGCTCTTCATCTGCTGCACCTCTCTGCCAATCCCTTCACTGGCTTCCTTTTGCCTCTAGGATTAAACATAAAATCCTCACAATATAAAGCTCTCAACTGCACTACTCCCCCCTACATCTCAACTGCACTACTCCCCCCCTACATCTCAGAACTTGTCTCTAGATACTCTCCCTCCCGTCCCCTTCGATCAGCTCAGGATCTCCTCCTTTCCTCCTCTCTTGTTACTTCCTCACATTCCCGTTTACAGGACTTCATCAGACTGGCCCCCATCTTGTGGAATTCCTTGCCTTGCTCCATAAGACTCTCCCCTAGTTTTAACAGCTTCAAGCACTCCCTAAAAACTCTACTATTCAGGGATGCATACAACCAACACTAAGGGTGTGGGTTTAAGGAGTGAGTGGCGCAATTTAATGCTTATACCCTTATGTTTTTTATCTAAACAGAATAGAATTTGGAAAAATGATCAGGTAATATAACAAAAGAAACTTTTTTGTTGCTATTTTATTGTATCAAAAAAATTCTATACATATACATTTAAAATGCACATTAAAAACATATATATGTCTTTAATTTAAAATGTGGGGTATACGAGAGGCCCTGTGTATATTGTGTGTATTTATGTTTGATTGTTGGGTCTTTATGCAGTTTCAAAAGTTGTACTATTTATTTCTTGGTTTATATATTCTGCTCCGTTATGCGGGGAATCTAAGTGTCAACAGCTAATTTAAGAGTTTGTACCTAGTACATAGAATACCTATACCCTGTGTATATTGTGTGTATTTATGTTTGATTGTTGGGTCTTTATGCAGTTTCAAAAGTTGTACTATTTATTTCTTGATTTATATATTCTGCTCCGTTATGCGGGGAATCAAAGTGTCAACAGCTAATTTAAGAGTTTGTACCTAGTACATAGAATACCTAGTTCACTTTCCTAAGATAGTCTAGAAACACGAAAGATTATTATGTTAATGCTGCAGAATTTTGTGTGGTGAGTGTGCTATGAAGAGTTTTTAGGAAGTGAATCAAAGGATAAAATGACAAATATATACACTACAATAAAGCGATGGAAATGCAAATAAAAATAAAAAATAGATATGTAAGCCTAAAAAAGATAAGTAAGCCTAAAATTGCAATGCTATAATGATATAATGCAAGAATATAATTAGAGGTAAAAAATATTCTCCTTATACTGGTCGGCCGACACTTTACAAATTGGTATATTTAAAAGTATTTTTCCCAAACTCTGGGTTTCTTTAAAAACCACCAGTGGATTTTATGGTTAAAAAATCAGGACGTTTTTTGACGATTTTTGACAGTGTTCGTTAATATTTTGCAACTTGTTTAGTATTATACTTTGTTGAAGAAAGATTTGTTGCAAAGAAAATTATGTTGCAAAGTCTGTTATTTTGTCTTTCTTTAGATGTGGATGTGAGGTCCGTGTGTAATTTAAATGTTGCCAGAGCTCTACGGTCTACAGAGGTGTTGCAGTAAGGGGCGTTTTTTTTTACTTACTGTACTCTTTAGCCGATGGTGGAGCCTGGATGTTGCCGCCCGGGGTGGTCTTCTTTATCTGGTTTTGGGTCTTATGTTGACGGTGGTTGGAAAAGGTTAATCACCTCTGGAGTTCCAGTCCTCAGTTCAGAGAGCAGTTTTCGGAGGGGGCAAAATAAAACTGCCAATGTATTTTCTTTTCTCCGGTCTTTTTTTTCGCTTAAAGTTAGAAGCGTGTGTAGGATGAATAGTTTAAAATCCAATGTTGCTTTTAGCGGAAGAGTTGAAGCTTTCTTTTTAGCGGAAGAGTTGAAGTTTTCTTTTTTGTCACAGTGGGTTTATTTGTGACCCAGTAGTGGATTAAAAGAGTTTGTCACAATAGTTCGCTACGCGTTTCGGCCGTTACATTGGCCTTTTTCAAGCTGTACTACTGTTAGGGAGTTTGGCGGTCTTTTTATTTGTTTTAGAATTCCACTTTGATTGGATCAATTATTCAATTTGCCTAAAATACTTGCACGGATATTTGTGTTCATATATTTTTTTTGTTTTTTGTATATTACAGGCATTATTGTGTCAAAAATAATAAAACAGTAAAAACTTAAAAGTTTATAAGAGTTCATCATTCCCAAAGTTTTTCATTTGCAGGCAATATTGTTTTAAGGTTAGTAAACATCAGTGTTCATAAAAAATTCCTAGTTCATAACATAAGTATACAAAAAATATAAGTAAATAAGAAATATGAGTAAAAAACTTCATAAGATACATTGCATAAGAAATATAGCTAAAAAACTTCATAAGATACATTGCATATATGAGAAACGATTTAGGTAGAGAAGTGTAAAATAATGGTGCTAAAAAAATTTTTTTGCGATTGTCTTTGTTCTTCTAAGATCATTTGTAACTAGGTTTGGAGATTTTTAGTACTATATCTACTTGGTTTCATTATTTGTGAGATACTACTCTTTGTGTTTAGTTTAGGAGATTTTTAGTTGCTTTAGGGGATTTTTGTTTTCTAGACTATTTAGTGTTTACTACTTGTGTATAGTATTCTTAGGTATAAAAATAATAATAATCAATAATAGTAAAAATAAATAAAAAAAATATATATAATATAATAATAATCTGTGATTTTATTCAAGGACACAATTTTTTGGTTTATGATTCTGTATAAAGAAAAAAAAAAAATTTCTATTTTGGGTCTTTCATTCTTTAAGGAAACTGTTTAGGTTGAAGTCTATGTTCAAACCCTTTGGTTGTAGTGTTTGAAGTTTAAAAATCCATTTTGCTTCTGCTTGTAGTAATGCTCTGGAGTGATTCCCCCCTCTAACATTTTTACTTATTTTTTCTATAGCTGTAAAGTTAAAGTATTTTAAGTTGCTATTATTGCATAGTCTGAAATGTTTTGGGACAGGGAGTTCTAGGTTTCTTTTTTCTTCTGATTTTTCTATGGACAGAATATGTTCTCTTATTCTTTCTCGTATAGTTCTTTCCGTTTCTCCTGTGTATTGTAAATTGCACTTTTTACACTCTATAAGATAGATTATATTTTTGTCCATACATCTTATAGTGTTTTTAATTTTGTATGTTTGTTTGGTATTGTTGGATATAAAGGTATTTGTCTTTTTTGAATGCCTACAGGCTTTGCATATATGACAGGGGTAAAAACCCCTAAGTTCTGTTCCTAATATTCCTTTTTCAATGTTTTTGCTCCTAGTGTTCTTCATGGAAGGTGCTAATCTATTTTTTATAGTATTCGCTCTTCTGTAAATAAATCTGGGTTTGTTAGGTAATAGTGGCCCCAAATCAGGGTCGTAGCTTAGGATATTCCAGTGTTTTCTGATAATCTTTTCAATGGAGTGCTTGTCTTCTCCATACTGTGTAATGAATGGTATATTTATTCTATCGCTAGTTGTTTTTGCAGGTCTATTTTTCTTAGTGTTGTGGTTTAGAATATCATTTCTGTCTATATTTCTTACTTCTTCTATATCTTTTTCTATTTTTGATATGTTATATCCTCTATCTATAAATTTTTGTTTAAAAACATTGCTTTGTTTTTCGAAGACTTCTGGGTCACTGCAATTTCTTTTAAGTCTTAGGAATTGACCCTTCGGGATATTCTGTTTCCACCTGTTTAGGTGGCAGCTTTCCCAGTGGATATAATTGTTCGCGTCAACTTCCTTTATAAATGTCTTGGTATCTAGTTTCTCTCCATTTGGTGAGATTTCTAAATCTAAGTAGCTGATTGTGTCTTTACTAAAAGTGTATGTAAAAGTTAGGTTTTGGTTGTTATTGTTCATAGATTGTATGTATTTTATCAGGTCTTCCTCGTTGCCTTTCCATATGAAGAAAAGGTCATCTATATATCTTTTGTATACTATAATGTTATTCTTATATTCACATTGGTCTAGAAAGTTGATTTCCCATAGGCCCATGAACAGGTTTGCGTAACTGGGTGCAAATTTAGTACCCATTGCAGTTCCGCAAACCTGTTCATAGAAGATACCCTCATATAGAAAATAGTTGTGTGTTAAAATAAAATTGATTCCATCCAAAATAAAATCAATTTGGTTCATTGACATTTCTCCTCCATTAATTAAAAAGTGTTTTACTGCGTCTATTCCATCTGTATGTTGTATGCACGTATATAATGATGAAACGTCGCATGTTACTAGTAGGTAATCTGATTGCCATTTTATGTCTTTCAAAATTGTTAGTAGACTGGATGAGTCTCTGAGATAGGAGTCTAAATTTTTTACGTGAGTTTGTAGGAATTTATCTATGTATGCAGATAAATTTGATGTTAGGGAGTTTATCCCCGATATTATAGGGCGGCCTGGGGGATTTTCAATGCTTTTATGTATTTTAGGTAATCCATATATAATTGGAATTTTGGGATAGGTAGGATATAAAAAGTCATATTCTTTCTCTTTTTTGATTCCACAGGTTTTTGCCTTTTCTAAGTGATGTTTAAGAAAAATTTGATATATTCTAGTAGGGTTCGCAATCATCTTTTTATAGGTATTAGTGCCGTTCAATAGTCTAAGGATCATGTCATTATACTGTGATTTGTCTAGAATTACTATCCCCCCCCCCCTTTATCTGCAGGCTTAATGATTATTTCATTATTCCTTTCTAGTTCTGTTATGAGTTGTTTTTGTTTGTTGGTAAGGTTCTGTTTGTATTTTTGTTTTTTAAATTTGTTATGTCGGATGTGATTAGTTTTTCAAAGGTGTCTATATATTTTCCTTTTTCATTTTTTGGGTAGAAATTAGATTTTCTTTTCAGGTCAGTGTGTATAAAACCTTTATCATCTTTGAAAAAAGTTTTTGTGTTGGTGTCTCTTATTGTATTAGTTTCGCTATTTTGTTCAGTTTTTGGTTTTTCCACTGGATTTTTTATAAAATATTTCTTTAGTGTCAGATTTCGAATAAATTTATGTGCATCGATAAATGTGTTGAATTTGTCTATTGGTTGCGTCGGTGCAAATGATAGCCCTTTATTCAATATTTTTTTTTTTTTTTTTTAAATAATTTTTTTATTGAGACAATGAATAAAAGTAACAGAAAAGGGAGTGAGTCCCAGCACAAGACAAATACAAAAAGAAAAATAACTGTTACAAATCACATATGAAAGGTACATAAGAATTAAGACATTGATGTGCTAATATAGGATTTGTCAAAATATTATCTAGACAATAGAGTTTCAATATTTATATAATAATAGGAGTCAAAGATATGAAAGATATCAAAGTTGAGAACAGAGAGATAACATTTGACATAAATTATAACACCGACTTTATGACCTTAAACACAGAATGCGCACAGTGAGATCAAAACATGTGTGACTGGGGCCTATAGAAATGAAGTCTCAGTTTTATAATACAGGTAGCTAGTAGTCCCTACTCTCAAATAAGGAGTATTCTATACACTGAAAAGAGTGAGAGGAAGGGAGTTGGCATTTATCAGGCCTCCCATAGGCCTGCGTATATAGGGGGATGAGGGATGCAGCGGGCAAGAGCCGCTCATAATGGGGGGATAGGGGAAAGGGGAAGGGAAGGGGGGGCGGAGCCAAATAATTTGTCTTAAAAATATAAACTACAGGGCAATGTGAAATGGAATGGAGTAGGATCTCAGGGCTTTTGAAGAACTTATATGCTGGACCGTGCTCTCCCAGTAGACACGGCCCAACAGCATCTATAAATGGACCCTATCGTCCTCAAACAACATACCCTGATTACTAATAGGGAATAGGACTGCTCTCTATGTGTAAAAAAGAAATAAGCTATCTAGCTGGAGTAAAGATTGTGGGGGATAAGGGCATCCTCAGTTTATCCAGTAAACTGAAGGCCCAAAGGAAAAGAGAAAACTTCACAATAATTAGAGAATATGGGCTATCTATAGAGAGCTAACTATGAACTTGAACATTGCTAGTGGATACTTGCAGCTTTTAGTTATAGACAGAGAGACAAGCATGTAACAAGGTGTGTCCATAACCAGCTAAAAAAAGAGCCTTGTCCCTATGCACATCACAAATCTGGACATCCACCATTACAATAACAGTATCATATATATATGTGAGGCTTACTAGGAAAACACAAATAATAAAGAGCTAATCCTTATCAACGTGTACAATGGAGAGTACCATAATAACATAGCTATAGCTTAGACAGAGTATCATTGTTAAGATTATGGCTCTAGGTATGGGGTCTTGAGCATAATCTAGAGTGGTTATAGGTGCCATAATGAGATAGGTGTGATTTTGCATTTCCAGAGCCACTGAGTAACTAAATATAAACCATAAGTCCAAACAACATGTCAAGCTTAATAAACATATTAGCTGTGGGGCAGGAGTTAACACCATCTTAAAGAGTAACTTAAGCAACTCATCTATTATTTAAACATTTAGAGGGATGAGAAAAAAAAAAAAAAAAGAAAATCAGCTATATGTCACTAGATTACCCAATAAGGGAATGCTGTTGGTTTGCATTAAATCTTATAGATGCTGTGTTTCATTACAGTACTCTAATACAAATATGTAAATACAGAAGAACAATCTATGAGAGTTATGTATAACCTAGGGTACTAGTGTGCTGCATAGAACCATTCAACACGTTAATCAGTAAGTCATAAAATAAAACACTTGCTCTTGCAGTTATAAACTTACAACTTAATATTACTAAAGAACACATACAGTCTATAAAGGTGCTTAGGCATTTCTGAGTAGCAAAAGGTATTGTCAACTAAGCAAAATTTTAGGAGGCATGAAGATATAGGAGTGCTTTAAAAAGGGGGCCTCAAGACATGCATTATACCAGTAATGCTACAACAACTTAACATTAGACAGTCATTCAAACAAAAAAAGAATACTAAGGCAGCAAATTTGAAGCTAGTAATTTCCAAAAGCGGATGTATCGTGATTATATAGCTGCTAAAGGGTAATAACAACTACAGCCAACATAATATAACAAAACAGGATAAGTAATAGCAATGTTCAATCTAAGTATATGTAAAAACATTTGGATTGAGTTTATAAGTTATTGATAACCAGATCTTGTTGATATCAATGTCTCAGATCCAGTACTGGGTGTAGCAGGACATGTCGTTCCAATTCTCTGAGAGCGTAGCAAAATTAAACTGGCAGTAGGTGACTTGCAATAAAGATTAGTATCAAGCCTGTTAAGTTCCATTAGAGCGCCCCATGAGTGATAGTGGGGCTGCTAAAGAGACTAAGTAACTCCGTGAACAGGCTCAATTGTAAAGCAATAAACAGTCTGTGGCGCAGACCCTCAATCTAGTCCTGCTTATCAGTCAGATGACCCATAACACTCGCTACCCGGATCAAAAGTGCCCCGGCGTGTACCTTGCAGAGAGCAGAGGTATCACTAACCACCTGGATCAAAAGGGCTTCTGAACCATTCCACCGGCGTAAAGGGGATCAGCCCCACAGATTTCTGCAACTGGTTAGAGGATGCCATTACCGGGAAATCACCATCGCGTGCACCATAGAGCAGAGTGTAAGATCTTCCGGGTGGATCAGAGCTAGGTGGAATCAGGGTAGAAGCGATGCGTGGCTTAGTTAGTTGCGAGGCATCCACGATGGCCTGAAAAGTAGTTGCGCTCAATAAGTATTGAGAATCCTGGCTTAGTTGATCTTGAGGGCTCAACAGCTCCGCCACTGAGCAAGCAGCTTCCCCCATTACATACAAGGTTGAAGGCGAAGGGGCTATCAGGTTCTGGCGTGACAGTGCCAATACAGCCTCCTGTGCTGGAACCATAGTTAGCTGCATATTAGAATGAGGTTCCGCTTGCACCATAACCAATCCAGCCGACACCACATTAGGTTCAGAGCCGTATCTGATGATGTTGGTCAGAGAATTAAAGTGGCCCGTCATGCGGCATCCTAAGTCCATCAGGCAAGCTCTTATTGCAGAGTAGGAATCCGCCATGGTCAGTAGCAGAGTAGATGATCTCTGGTCAGTTAGACGGCTTTGCAGATATGAGGAGGACTTGAGAATCCAGAATGGCTCATGCACCGCATGGTTTCATTTCCTTTAGAAGCGCATGGCGTCGGCAAGTCTGTAAGGATAATATGTTTCTATATAATATATTGCATTAGACATGTGTCTGAAGCCCTCAGCAGAGAAAAAACAAAATTTTTAGGGTTAATCTATATAAATATCTCACAAAAATGTTCCAATAATCAGGAGCTCCATAAAAGCACATCTGAGCTTAACGACAGTTGGCTCCGCCCCCCCCTCAATATTTGTTTTTGTGCGTCATTTAGCTGGAGTTTACTTAAATTGTAAATCCCATGTTGTTTTTCATTTATTTATTTCTTTTCGTTTCCTGAAACTGTGCCCTCTGTTGGTAGTGGTGTTCTTTCTGATCTCTTTGGTCTACCTCCTCTAGTTCCTCTCTTTCTGAATTTCTCCTTTTTCTTCTCCCTGAGTTTTGGTTTGGGCCTATTTCTAAAAAAGAGGAGTGTTGTTTTTCCTTTGCTATATGTGCTGTATTTCTTTCATCTGTTCTTATTGGTTCTAGTGTATCAACCCTTTTTTGTGATTCATAGTTTTCGAGAGGCAGAAATCTGTTGTAGTTGCTTGAGTGTTTATTGTGTGGATTTTGGTGTTCATAAATGGTGTTGGTTGGTTGATAGTAGATTCTGCGTTGGTCATGTGTTGTTTTATTATAGTGTGTATTCTGATACTCATTGTAGTGATTAATTTGTTTGTATAAAGACCCAACAATCAAACATAAATACACCCAATATACGCAGGGCCTCTCGTATACCCCACATTTTAAATTAAAGACATATATATGTTTTTAATGTGCATTTTAAATGTATATGTATAGATTTTTTTTGATACAATAAAATAGCAACAAAAAAGTTTCTTTTGTTATATTACCTGATCATTTTTACAAATTCTATTCTGTTTAGATAAAAAACATAAGGGTATAAGCATTAAATTGCGCCACTCACTCCTTAAACCCACACCCTTCCTGTACACCATAACCAGATATTTTTTTGGGGAAAATATCGTAGGAGTTAGGGCATACCCGAAACAAGGCAGCGCAAAAAAGTTTTAAAAACTATCCAACCAAGACTTACCAAAAAAATCCCCAGTAAAATGAGTACTGCAGCAGCCACAGGAAATTATTCAAGAAAAGATTCAATAGATGAAGCAACATATAAAGAACACACAAAAAGTAAAATTAAAAGCAATACACATAAAAAAGAAAATATTTTTGATCTAAGGTCCGAAATTTATGACAATATACATAACATTTTTGAAGAAGGCAGAAAAACAATAGAACCTGAAAACAAAGATATAAACAAAATGAAAGAATACCTCAATAGCTTAGAAGAAAAATTGATTATTGAAATGAGACACAAAACTGAGTGTATTTTTCTAAACGAATATCTAACAAACAAAAGGGTCCCAAGAGGATTAAGAATAAAAAAGAGTGCTCTTTCAAAAATATTGACTCCACTTTTAAAAAGAAATGGAGAGAGATACTAGAAGAAACATCCTTCAAACTAATGAACCTAATAAAAGATTATAGGGAAGAACAACTATTAAAATTAGGGAATGAAATAAATGACATAGAAATCAAAATACAGGATTTTAAGGAATTGAATGAATATAAAAAAAGAGAAGAAGAAATAAAACAGTTATTGATTCAAACCAAACGAGAACTAGTAGATAACAAATTTAAGAAATTTGAAAGAGATAAAAATGATTATTCCGCCTTTGAAAAAAACCCTAATGGAGAGGAATACATAAGCCACAAATGGAGAGGCAATAAAACAGAAATAAATGAAGAAAATGTAGAGCCCATATCACAAAATGGACAACTAAAACAACAACACTATAGGCCACACTCAAACGAAATAGAAAACAAAGAACAGAAGGGCTACAATTTGAGGCCATCATGGCAAAGAGTAGAATATAGAAAAGGGAAAACTAATTACAACTATCCCCAGACGGACTCCAGACAATACAACAATTATCATAGAAATGAACCTTATAATAGAAATGAACCCTACAATACTTACAACAATTACTATAATAGGGATCATCAGTGGAGAAACACAAACAAAAGACCTCAAGATCAATACAAACAAATGAATCACTACAATGAGTATCAGAATACACACTATAATAAAACAACACATGACCAACGCAGAATCTACTACCAACCAACCAACACCATTTATGAACACCAAAATCCACACAATAAACACTCAAGCAACTACAACAGATTTCTGCCTCTCGAAAACTATGAATCACAAAAAAGGGTTGAACCAATATAGGGTATAGAACCAATAAGAACAGATGAAAGAAATACAGCACATATAGCAAAGGAAAAACAACACTCCTCTTTTTTAGAAATAGGCCCAAACCAAAACTCAGGGAGAAGAAAAAGGAGAAATTCAGAAAGAGAGGAACTAGAGGAGGTAGACCAAAGAGATCAGAAAGAACACCACTACCAACAGAGGGCACAGTTTCAGGAAACGAAAAGAAAGAAATAAATGAAAAACAACATGGGATTTACAATTTAAGTAAACTCCAGCTAAATGACGCACAAAAACAAATATTGAATAAAGGGCTATCATTTGCACCGACGCAACCAATAGACAAATTCAACACATTTATCGATGCACATAAATTTATTCGAAATCTGACACTAAAGAAATATTTTATAAAAAATCCAGTGGAAAAACCAAAAACTGAACAAAATAGCGAAACTAATACAATAAGAGACACCAACACAAAAACTTTTTTCAAAGATGATAAAGGTTTTATACACACTGACCTGAAAAGAAAATCTAATTTCTACCCAAAAAATGAAAAAGGAAAATATATAGACACCTTTGAAAAACTAATCACATCCGACATAACAAATTTAAAAAACAAAAAGACAAACAAACAGAACCTCACCAACAAACAAAAACAACTCATAACAGAACTAGAAAGGAATAATGAAATAATCATTAAGCCTGCAGATAAAGGGGGGGGGGGATAGTAATTCTAGACAAATCACAGTATAATGACATGATCCTTAGACTATTGAACGGCACTAATACCTATAAAAAGATGATTGCGAACCCTACTAGAATATATCAAATTTTTCTTAAACATCACTTAGAAAAGGCAAAAACCTGTGGAATCATAACAGAGAAAGAATATGACTTTTTATATCCTACCTATCCCAAAATTCCAATTATATATGGATTACCCAAAATACACAAAAGCATTGAAAATCCCCCAGGCCGCCCTATAATATCGGGGATAAACTCCCTAACATCAAATTTATCTGCATACATAGATAAATTCCTACATACTCACGTAAAAAAGTTAGACTCCTATCTAAGAGACTCATCCAGTCTACTAACAATTTTGAAAGACATAAAATGGCAATCAGATTACCTACTAGTAACATGCGACGTTTCATCATTATATACGTGCATACAACATACAGATGGAATAGACGCAGTAAAACACTTTTTAATTAATGGAGGAGAAATGTCAATGAACCAAATTGATTTTATTTTAGATGGAATCAATTTTATTTTAACACACAACTATTTTCTATATGAGGGTATCTTCTATGAACAGGTTTGCGGAACTGCAATGGGTACTAAATTTGCACCCAGTTACGCAAACCTGTTCATGGGCCTATGGGAAATCAATTTTCTAGACCTATGTGAATATAAGAACAACATTATAGTATACAAAAGATATATAGATGACCTTTTCTTCATATGGAAAGGTAACGAGGAAGACCTGATAAAATACATACAATCTATGAACAATAACAACCAAAACCTAACTTTTACATACACTTTTAGTAAAGACAAAATCAGCTACTTAGATTTAGAAATCTCACCAAATGGAGAGAAACTAGACACCAAGACATTTATAAAGGAAGTTGACGCGAACAATTATATCCACTGGGAAAGCTGCCACCTAAACAGGTGGAAACAGAATATCCCGAAGGGTCAATTCCTAAGACTTAAAAGAAATTGCAGTGACCCAGAAGTCTTCGAAAAACAAAGCAATGTTTTTAAACAAAAATTTATAGATAGAGGATATAACATATCAAAAATAGAAAAAGATATAGAAGAAGTAAGAAATATAGACAGAAATGATATTCTAAACCACAACACTAAGAAAAATAGACCTGCAAAAACAACTAGCGATAGAATAAATATACCATTCATTACACAGTATGGAGAAGACAAGCACTCCATTGAAAAGATTATTAGAAAACACTGGAATATCCTAAGCTACGACCCTGATTTGGGGCCACTATTACCTAACAAACCCAGATTTATTTACAGAAGAGCGAATACTATAAAAAATAGATTAGCACCTTCCATGAAGAACACTAGGAGCAAAAACATTGAAAAAGGAATATTAGGAACAGAACTTAGGGGTTTTTACCCCTGTCATATATGCAAAGCCTGTAGGCATTCAAAAAAGACAAATACCTTTACATCCAACAATACCAAACAAACATACAAAATTAAAAACACTATAAGATGTATGGACAAAAATATAATCTATCTTATAGAGTGTAAAAAGTGCAATTTACAATACACAGGAGAAACGGAAAGAACTATACGAGAAAGAATAAGAGAACATATTCTGTCCATAGAAAAATCAGAAGAAAAAAGAAACCTAGAACTCCCTGTCCCAAAACATTTCAGACTATGCAATAATAGCAACTTAAAATACTTTAACTTTACAGCTATAGAAAAAATAAGTAAAAATGTTAGAGGGGGGAATCACTCCAGAGCATTACTACAAGCAGAAGCAAAATGGATTTTTAAACTTCAAACACTACAACCAAAGGGTTTGAACATAGACTTCAACCTAAACAGTTTCCTTAAAGAATGAAAGACCCAAAATAGAAAAAAAAAAAAAAAATTTCTTTATACAGAATCATAAACCAAAAAATTGTGTCCTTGAATAAAATCACAGATTATTATTATATTATATATATTTTTTTTATTTATTTTTACTATTATTGATTATTATTATTTTTATACCTAAGAATACTATACACAAGTAGTAAACACTAAATAGTCTAGAAAACAAAAATCCCCTAAAGCAACTAAAAATCTCCTAAACTAAACACAAAGAGTAGTATCTCACAAATAATGAAACCAAGTAGATATAGTACTTAAAATCTCCAAACCTAGTGTTACAAATGATCTTAGAAGAACAAAGACAATCGCAAAAAAAAATTTTTAGCACCATTATTTTACACTTCTCTACCTAAATCGTTTCTCATATATGCAATGTATCTTATGAAGTTTTTTAGCTATATTTCTTATGCAATGTATCTTATGAAGTTTTTTACTCATATTTCTTATTTACTTATATTTTTTGTATACTTATGTTATGAACTAGGAATTTTTTATGAACACTGATGTTTACTAACCTTAAAACAATATTGCCTGCAAATGAAAAACTTTGGGAATGATGAACTCTTATAAACTTTTAAGTTTTTACTGTTTTATTATTTTTGACACAATAATGCCTGTAATATACAAAAAACAAGAAAAATATATGAACACAAATATCCGTGCAAGTATTTTAGGCAAATTGAATAATTGATCCAATCAAAGTGGAATTTTAAAACAAATAAAAAGACCGCCAAACTCCCTAACAGTAGTACAGCTTGAAAAAGGCCAATGTAACGGCCGAAACGCGTAGCGAACTACTGTGACAAACTCTTTTAATCCACTACTGGGTCACAAATAAACCCACTGTGACAAAAAAGAAAACTTCAACTCTTCCGCTAAAAAGAAAACTTCAACTCTTCCGCTAAAAGCAACATTGGATTTTAAACTATTCATCCTACACACGCTTCTAACTTTAAGCGAAAAAAAAGACCGGAGAAAAGAAAATACATTGGCAGTTTTATTTTGCCCCCTCCGAAAACTGCTCTCTGAACTGAGGACTGGAACTCCAGAGGTGATTAACCTTTTCCAACCCCACCGTCAACATAAGACCCAAAACCAGATAAAGAAGACCACCCCGGGCGGCAACATCCAGGCTCCACCATCGGCTAAAGAGTACAGTAAGTAAAAAAACCGCCCCTTACTGCAACACCTCTGTAGACCGTAGAGCTCTGGCAACATTTAAATTACACACGGACCTCACATCCACATCTAAAGAAAGACAAAATAACAGACTTTGCAACATAATTTTCTTTGCAACAAATCTTTCTTCAACAAAGTATAATACTAAACAAGTTGCAAAATATTAACGAACACTTTCAAAAATCGTCAAAAAAGTCCTGATTTTTTAACCATAAAATCCACCGGTGGTTTTTAAAGAAACCCAGAGTTTGGGAAAAATACTTTTAAATATACCAATTTGTAAAGTGTCGGCCGACCAGTATAAGGAGAATATTTTTTACCTCTAATTATATTCCTGCATTATATCATTATAGCATTGCAATTTTAGGCTTACTTATCTTTTTTAGGCTTACATATCTATTTTTTATTTTTATTTGCATTTCCATCGCTTTATTGTAGTGTATATATTTGTCATTTTATCCTTTGATTCACTTCCTAAAAACTCTTCATAGCACACTCACCACACAAAATTCTGCAGCATTAACATAATAATCTTTCGTGTTTCTAGACTATCTTAGGAAAGTGAACTAGGTATTCTATGTACTAGGTACAAACTCTTAAATTAGCTGTTGACACTTTGATTCCCCGCATAACGGAGCAGAATATATAAACCAAGAAATAAATAGTACAACTTTTGAAACTGCATAAAGACCCAACAATCAAACATAAATACACACAATATACACAGGGTATAGGTATTCTATGTACTAGGTACAAACTCTTAAATTAGCTGTTGACACTTAGATTCCCCGCATAACGGAGCAGAATATATAAACCAAGAAATAAATAGTACAACTTTTGAAACTGCATAAAGACCCAACAATCAAACATAAATACACACAATATACACAGGGCCTCTCGTATACCCCACATTTTAAATTAAAGACATATATATGTTTTTAATGTGCATTTTAAATGTATATGTATAGAATTTTTTTGATACAATAAAATAGCAACAAAAAAGTTTCTTTTGTTATATTACCTGATCATTTTTCCAAATTCTATTCTGTTTAGATAAAAAACATAAGGGTATAAGCATTAAATTGCGCCACTCACTCCTTAAACCCACACCCTTCCTGTACACCATAACCAGATATTTTTTTGGGGAAAATATCGTAGGAGTTAGGGCATACCCGAAACAAGGCAGCGCAAAAAAGTTTTAAAAACTATCCTACCAATACAACCAACACTAACCTTTCCTAACTCCATTGCTTTCCCCTTAAACCCCTTAGAATGTAAGCCTATGGGCCCAGCTGTTTACAGATCACTTCATAAGAGCTGACTACAACAGTGAAACTCTCGGCAGGGCCCTCTACCCACTTGATCCCTACAAAAGCTATCCTGTATACCGACTATGTTTACAGCGCTGAGGAATCTGTTGGCGCTCTACAAATACCTGATAATAATAATAATTTTGAAAGGTTGACATGTTTTTTTTCTCCAACCAAGAGCACCACTTTAAATATGGTGTACAAATTTTCCCATCTGTCAGCTGTACTTATGGATTTTGAAAATGCCGTACTCTATATGGTCTTGGTGGAACTATAAGCTGTGGTACTCAGTCTCATACCATTAGATCTGATTAAATGCAGGATTTAGGCTTGTTTGTATGTATTTCAAAATTAAGTCAGCTGGGGGGCGGAGCCAGCAGCAAGCGCAGCAAGACGCATATCAAAGAGGCTCCTGACTTTATTCTATATTATGCCACATTTTCCTGCTTTTTCCCCTAAAATACTGCCAGCAGCTCATCTAACTACTATTGAGAGCAGTAGGGGCGACTGTCATACGCCAGATTGGAACTCATAAGGTGGCAAATTCTTCATATTACGCCTGGGGCAGCAACAGACCGCCATTTCTGTCTGCTATGGAGGAACATATCTGCGCCACAGTAGAGGCTTTATTTGCAGAGTACGAACAGAGGATCCTCGAGAGGTTCGATGGCCTGCTGGCCAAATTTGAGGCCGGATTTATAGAGAGGCGGCCTGTGCGGGTAGATGAGGAGATCGAGAGAGAGGATAGCATGACACCCGGCGCAGTGCAACTACATTCAAGTGATTGTGAAAAAGTGAAAAAGTTATGGAGATTAGGCGCTTAATCTGCAAAAGGGATAAAGGTGTGTATGGAGGTCGTTAGCTAAATATGTAGAAAAAACTGGACCTTGGACAGAATAAGTGAAAAATTCTTCTACAATTTATTTTCAAAATAAAAACATGATAATACCAAGATAAAATAAATCACAATCCCTAAGTGTTGCAACACTATATCGATCAATTCATAAAATTTCTAAAATTCAGATATACATTTGTTTCATACACAAATAAAAGGATTTATCTGCTCTTTTGTATCCTTTGTTCAAAGATTTTAGATAGAATATATTCTTTTATTTCAACACAATTAATAATATTTGTCTCTATTTGATATTTTATATCTATATTTCATCAGCTTTAAAATTACAAATATGTAGCAAAAACTAACAATTAGTTAAAACAATTTAAATGCAAGATTATAAATGGTGTCCCCACAATGGCTGTTTACTTATATTGGTTATAATTTTGTGTATCTAAAAAGTTCATCAAAGCATTTGTAAGTAATTGGAGATAAATTACTGAGGGCTGTGTTCTTTATCCTTATATTTATGTTTTGATATATTAAGGTTTCACAGTTACCTCTTTGTATCCTCAGTGAGCTTAATTTGTAGAAAAGGAATGTTCCAAACAGTGTTTAGGGGTGATTTTCTTACCCTCTCTTGTGAGCTGTTACTACTCACGGCTTCCCAGCGGTTCCTATGTGTCCTCAGTTTGACTCTCAGACAAGGGGTTCCGGTAGGTAATTTTCTTTGTGTTACCTTGTCACTGGTCTTTGTAGAAGTGCTCTGATTACAGCACCAAACTGTAGACAATCCTTTTGTTTCTGTAACTTGCGCAAGTTAGCTTTTGTGTTTGTAGTTCCTCAATCTCCTGCACTTAAGTACTTCTGTACGCAGGAAAAAAACAGGCTTTTTCTTTCTTGGTGTTCACACAGATATCAACATGTTTCGCGAGATCTCGATAAAGCCAGGGTTGCTGGCGAAACATGTTGATATCTGTGTGAACACCAAGAAAGAAAAAGCCTGTTTTTTTCCTGCGTACAGAAGTACTTAAGTGCAGGAGATTGAGGAACTACAAACACAAAAGCTAACTTGCGCAAGTTACAGAAACAAAAGGATTGTCTACAGTTTGGTGCTGTAATCAGAGCACTTCTACAAAGACCAGTGACAAGGTAACACAAAGAAAATTACCTACCGGAACCCCTTGTCTGAGAGTCAAACTGAGGACACATAGGAACCGCTGGGAAGCCGTGAGTAGTAACAGCTCACAAGAGAGGGTAAGAAAATCACCCCTAAACACTGTTTGGAACATTCCTTTTCTACAAATTAAGCTCACTGAGGATACAAAGAGGTAACTGTGAAACCTTAATATATCAAAACATAAATATAAGGATAAAGAACACAGCCCTCAGTAATTTATCTCCAATTACTTACAAATGCTTTGATGAACTTTTTAGATACACAAAATTATAACCAATATAAGTAAACAGCCATTGTGGGGACACCATTTATAATCTTGCATTTAAATTGTTTTAACTAATTGTTAGTTTTTGCTACATATTTGTAATTTTAAAGCTGATGAAATATAGATATAAAATATCAAATAGAGACAAATATTATTAATTGTGTTGAAATAAAAGAATATATTCTATCTAAAATCTTTGAACAAAGGATACAAAAGAGCAGATAAATCCTTTTATTTGTGTATGAAACAAATGTATATCTGAATTTTAGAAATTTTATGAATTGATCGATATAGTGTTGCAACACTTAGGGATTGTGATTTATTTTATCTTGGTATTATCATGTTTTTATTTTGAAAATAAATTGTAGAAGAATTTTTCACTTATTCTGTCCAAGGTCCAGTTTTTTCTACATATTTAGCTAACGACCTCCATACACACCTTTATCCCTTTTGCAGATTAAGCGCCTAATCTCCATAACTTTTTCACTTTATACACCTTTCTATCTGGGAAGTAGATAGTAGGAGAATAGGGCAAGGGATATTAACTCTTAAGCGCTAGTTTATTTAACCCCCTTTTTTTGCTACATTCAAGTGATTCACACGCCGTATCCGGTCTCCCTGAGAAGCATCAACTACTGAACGGAGATATGGGAGGTTCCGGTACAACTTACAGCTCGTGGACCCGGCGGGTCGGCGGGGTACTGACCCCTGCTAACAGTACTGCTATAGCTTACCCACTCATGGCCGCTGCCTCCTACATGATGACCCTGCAATTTGAAGGTACTCGGCTTTGTGCTGCCAGCGTAAGATCCGGCATTGGGTGAGGACTCTAATGTTGTAACAGTTTACTGATGCCCCGGTTTCCAGACCCATTTTGCCTACCACACATGCCCCTATTAACTAATTCCACAGCAGCTGATATTGAAGGTTCTACACCCATGCTGACTAAACATTTATAGAGTGTGTTTAGGAGCCGAGGCTCCAATGTGCTGTTATGGCATGTAGCACTAGAGGGGAACTTTCTACTTGTTTGGCCATTTACCGTGAGGACATTGCTAACCCGAGAGAACCTGACCTTGCAGGAACCCTTCCTGACCCCTTAGAAGTACACTGTCCTTGAATATATAAAGATGGATATCGGATTAAGTAAATAATGGACATGGAACTCAGGTCTTTCAGTTTGTGACAAGATGGACGCTAATAACTATTTCTAGCTTAACCTAAACCAAGAGTTTATTACGCTTTAGTTACTGCTTCTTTACTAAGATAAAGATACGCATGGTTGGATATACTCCCTGATAGTTCCTATAAGCAATGTCAATGTATAGTACTAAACTAGTGATAATGTGGTTTTATGCTCACCCTGTATCTGTTTTGTATCTCATACTATTACCTATCAAAGCTTAGGTATGCAGCTACGCATACACTCATTTCGCCTGGACTAGGTTTAATATATATCTCTACACTAGCTTAGTACTGAAGTTCAGGGTAAGGAGGATTGTACATATTTCGCTAACTCTCCCTATCACCTCTGCTCAGTAAGTTGTCCACAGTGAGCCCACAAGGTTCAGTATTGACACACTCCTATGGAGATGACTTGGCATTCCCTCACACTGCCAGCGGCCGGGGTAGTGTGGCATGCTGAGGAATTTCTCATATTCCCAAATAGTGACACATCAGTTTAAATCCAGGTCTCACTGTGGTTTTAAGTTTGGGTGCTAGATACATAGTTGGCAGCTATTATTACAGATTCAGTACAACATGATCCTACCCTTCAGAAAACATAACTGGATACCAGAGTTCCTTTATCTCTGAAGTAACCCTTGAAACCTAATCATAATTAAGCATTATAACCCTCTTCTGTTCATCTTCTGTTTGTAGCACTCCTTCCAGTTTTAAGCACATAATATAGAAGCTTTGACTCCAAACTCTTGACATTCTAATGGATAACTGTTACAGAAGCATTAGTTATTTTGTTGTGAAGAGCTTATTTCCCAGCAGCAATGCCTGAACCAGCAAGCCAGCGCCTAAGAAGGGCTCCAAGAAAACCGTAACAAGTTTCATTTCATAAAGAGTTAACTCTTTTTTTTCAGCTTTTAGAAACTATTGTCTAATCACCCCTGGAGCAAGACTGCTAATTGATAAGATGAACTTGTACACTTGTTATCTTAAGTACTGTAATCCTATTGTGGCCTGTCAAAGGACAGTGCTCTCTATCTAAATGTGTGATGGGGGATTTTGTGCTTCCCCCCCTCTCCCCCTGGGAGTGCCCTGTGTGCATGTAACCTTAATAAAAAGCAGGCTGGGCATCCCAGTCCTGAGTTCTTGTTTTGACCCTCAATCGCAGCGTTGACTCGTTTTTGTGGGCAGAAGGGTATCCTAGCTGTACTGCAGCTAAGGGAGATTATTCTATATTTGCGAGACTCATATAGAATACTATGGAAAGCAGCTTCTCCCCTCTTTAGCAATAGGGATCCAGGCTACTAAGCGGTCCATCTCTCAGCGAGACTAAGGGTAACCGTAACATTTGGCGGCAGCGGCGGGATTTTCCTGGATTTCCTAGGAGAGGTACAGAACGGATGGAGAGCGCTTACGAAAAATTGAAGCGTACAACCCTAAAGGATTTACTTGAAAGCAGAGGGGGGTACGCCAGCAACCGGCCGAGGAGAGAGCTGATCGCAGAATTGACCGAACTGGATCAGAGCTTCACAATGGCGGAAACACCGACCACGATTAGTGACGAAAAAACCAGGATTGTTCGGGAAAGGCTCTCATTATACGGGCCGAACCCCTCCATGGAATTGGTACAGCAGTTGATGGCGGAGGCGGACGAGGATATACGAGAGACTCGAGCCCACGAACTCAACCTAGCGAACGCACACCGCAATGCTGAAGCCCCGCAGGTAATCATCCCTGTCGAAAATGCTGGGAGGCCCAAGATACCCTATGCGGCATTTCGACCCTTCCTAGAGAGCGAGACAGGGATTGATGAATATTTGGCGGACTTCGAAAGGCAATGTGCCCTGCACCAGATTCCCAACAGAGAGTGGCCCACGATATTGTCTGGGAAACTATCCGGGCGAGCCCTGGAAGCCTTTCGTACTCTGGGTGCTGAGGAAGTGACACAGTATGAGCTAGTTAAGGAGACACTGTTGCGACGGTACGCTGTAACTCCGGACACATATCGCCGACAGTTTCGGGGCACGGAAAAGAAGCCTAACGATACCCATATGGAATGGGCGCACCGAATGCGGAGAGCGGCAAATCACTGGCTGAGCGGAAGTAAAGCGGTGACTGGGGAGGAAATTTTACAATTGTTTCTCTTAGAACATTTTTATAATGGCATGGAACAGCAAGGGAAGGAATGGCTGCGAGACAGGCGGCCTTCTACCTTAGAAGAAGCAGCCAAATTGGCCGATGAACATTATGACTCCCGTCTTCACGAACCCATGAACTACCGAGCTCCAGCACGGGTCGAACCCAGAGGGGTTTACCGTGCACCCCCTCGTGCTGAATTCCGAGCCCCGGTGCCCACAGGGCCCATCCGACACTCAGGACCACCCAATAACAGCTCTGAGCATCCCAGACCGACTTGCCACCGATGCAAGCAACCAGGGCATTTCATGGCTAGCTGCCCCCTTAATACGCACCAGACACCCAGGAATTACAATTACCCCTCTGGGTCCTATCGTCCGGCCCGGGCCCTCTGTGTTAACCAAGAGGCCCCTATGGAGGGATATGTGGGGCCGCTTCACGAGGCAGACCCTGTATATGCTGCCTCAGATAACCGCCAGCACCATCGGCAGAGGGTATGGCTCGAGGGGCGATCTACCGAGGGATTGCGAGACACAGGGGCTACTATCACGCTGGTACAGAGTCATTTGGTGCCAGAGCACAAGCGATCCGGACAGACTGTGGCCGTTAGAGTGGCGGGGGGGGATGTGTACAAAATTCCAACAGCTAAAGTGCATCTTGATTGGGGAGCGGGAAAGGGGGCTGTGAACGTGGGCCTAATGGATAATTTACCTGCCGAAGTACTACTGGGCAACGATTTGGGCCCCATGACTTCTGCCTATGCTCCAGTATGCAACAACGAGGCGGACCCAGTGACTACGCGGGCCCAAGCCCGGACGGAGCGAGAGCTTTCACCAGTGCGGGAGATACAGGTAAGACCTACCCCGACCTTGCCTGACAGGTTAGGCCCCATACCCTGGGACACCCCAGATGCTTTCGAGGCAGAGTCTAAGACTGACCCGACCTTACAAAAGTACCGGGAACGAGCAGAGACCGGAGGGGGCGGGGCAGATAACGAAACATTCTTATGGGAAAAAGGGAAACTATACCGCTGGACAGAGAAAAGGGGACAGCGTAGGCGACAGCTGGTAGTGCCCCACAAATACCATCAAGAAATCCTCAAAATAGGCCACGACATCCCCTTAGCAGGCCACCTAGCCGTTACCCGTACCCTACACCGCATTACTCACACGTTCTTTTGGCCAGGGGTGCACGCTGACGTTAGAACTTACTGTAACACCTGCGATGTGTGTCAACGAGTAGGAAGGCGAGGCGATCACCCTAAAGCCCAGCTAGTAAATATGCCCATTGTAGAGGAACCCTTCAGCCGGGTTGCTATTGACCTAGTGGGACCACTGGCTACCCCTAGTCCCTCCGGTAAGCGATACATTCTTACCGTAGTGGACTACGCTACCAGGTACCCAGAGGCTGTCGCCCTATCCAACATACAAGTGGATACGGTAGCGAATGCACTAGTACAGGTGTTCTCCCGGGTAGGATTTCCAAAAGAAATCCTATCCGACCGAGGCACCCAATTTACGGCTGAATTGACCCAACAACTCTGGCAGGTTTGCAAAATTAAGTCCCTCCTAAGCTCCCCATACCACCCCCAGACGAACGGGCTGTGTGAGAGGTTCAATGGGACCCTCAAGCAAATGCTCAAGACGTTCACTCAGGAATACCGAGACTGGGAACGCTTCCTGCCGCACCTCCTATTTGCTTATCGGGAGGTGCCCCAGGAAACGACAGGGTTCTCTCCCTTCGAGTTGCTCTACGGAAGAAAAGTACGGGGACCCCTAAACCTGATCCGGGAGCACTGGGAGGGAGAGATGGAGGCTGACGGTGTCCCAATTGTGCCATACGTGCTGGAACTCAGGGACCGAATGGAGCAATTAGCCAAATCCGTGCGGGCTAATCTCCAGTTGGCCCAGAGAAGACAGAAAGTATGGTACGATCGGGGGGCCCGAAAGAGAATCTTCACCATAGGACAAAAGGTGTTAGTACTTAAGCCGGTGAAGACAGACAAATTGCAGGCGTCCTGGCAGGGTCCCTACCAGATCGTAGAGAAAAGGGGAGACACCACTTATGTGATAGCTAGCTGCCACGACAACAATCTTAGAAAGACATTCCATGTAAACATGCTCAAGGAATATTTTGAGCGACCAGAGAACGTGACGGCCGTATGTTGTTCCCCTCAGGAAGACCCCGACAGTTTACCCATTCCAGACCTATTAGAAACGAGCCTCCCCACAGGTATAGTGGCGCAGGTTCAGATAGGGGACCGACTTAGCCCCACTGAAAGGGAGCAGCTCAACCAACTCCTCCAGTCCAAACACCTCACCTTCTCCCCGAAGCCAGGGTACACTACTTTAACCACCCACCAGGTAGATACTCCGGGACAAGCTCCCTTGCGCCAGGCTCCGTACCGAATCCCCGAAGCAGTTAGGACAGGAATGAAGAAGGAGATCGATGAGATGCTCCAGCTCAGGGTAATTGAGCCCTCCGATAGTCCCTGGGCCTCCCCAGTTGTCTTGGTGCCCAAGAAAGATGGGACCACCCGGTTCTGCGTAGACTATCGGAGGCTCAATGAAAATACCGTGACGGACGCTTACCCTATGCCCAGGGTAGACGAGCTACTCGATCGTATAGCCAGGGGAAATTACCTGACCACTATTGACCTCTGCAAAGGTTACTGGCAGATTCCCCTGGCCCCGGAGGCTATCCCCAAGTCGGCATTCGTCACCCCATTCGGCTTATATCAGTTTAGGGTAATGCCGTTTGGGATGAAGAATGCCCCAGCTACATTCCAGCGCTTGGTGGATAGGCTCCTGGATGGCTTCCAGAGTTTTGCTTGCGCCTACCTGGACG
The DNA here is from genome assembly GCF_027579735.1 of Bombina bombina. Lineage (NCBI taxonomy): Eukaryota > Metazoa > Chordata > Amphibia > Anura > Bombinatoridae > Bombina > Bombina bombina. The sequence goes on from NC_069502.1 coordinate 331,262,425, forward strand.
ACATAGCGATCCACAGTGAGTCCTGGGAGGACCACTTAGCTCATCTGGGAATGGTTCTGGATCAGATCCGGGCTGCTGGCCTGACTCTGAAGCCAGAAAAATGCCACTTTGGGATGGCCGAGGTACAGTACCTGGGTCACCGGGTGGGGTGTGGAAAGCAGCGACCAGAGCCGGCCAAAATAGAAGCTGTCGCCAATTGGCCCACCCCCATCACTAAGACTCAGGTCCTAGCCTTCCTGGGCACGGCAGGGTACTATAGACGGTTCGTACCAGACTACAGCACACTTGCCAAACCCCTGACTGACTTGACCAAGAAGAACTTACCTCGACAGGTCCTGTGGTCTCCCCACTGTGAAACGGCTTTCCAGGCTCTCAAAAATGCTCTAATTAACGCTCCTGTCTTGGCGGCCCCAGCCCTTAACAAACGTTTTATCGTCCATACAGATGCTTCCATGTTCGGGCTGGGAGCCGTCCTCAGCCAAGTAGGCGAAGATGGAGGGGAGCATCCAGTTGCCTACATCAGCCGGAAGCTCCTGCCCCGCGAAGTCAGCTATGCAGCGGTCGAAAAGGAGTGTTTGGCTTTGGTGTGGGCATTAAAGAAATTGACTCCCTATTTATATGGTCAGGAGTTCACTCTGGTCACCGACCATAACCCGTTGGTGTGGCTGAACCGGGTCTCTGGAGATAACGGCAGGCTATTACGTTGGAGCTTATCGTTGCAAACCTTCAATTTCACCATTACTTACAGACCTGGGAAACAGAATGGCAACGCCGACGGGTTGTCCAGACAAACCGACCTCAGCCCCGCATAACCAGCGGTCTGGACAGCCTTAGTCTGCCCCGAAAAGGGGTCAGACCGTGTCTGCCAGAGTGTTCCACAGAAAGGGAGCAATGTTACAGAAGCATTAGTTATTTTGTTGTGAAGAGCTTATTTCCCAGCAGCAATGCCTGAACCAGCAAGCCAGCGCCTAAGAAGGGCTCCAAGAAAACCGTAACAAGTTTCATTTCATAAAGAGTTAACTCTTTTTTTTCAGCTTTTAGAAACTATTGTCTAATCACCCCTGGAGCAAGACTGCTAATTGATAAGATGAACTTGTACACTTGTTATCTTAAGTACTGTAATCCTATTGTGGCCTGTCAAAGGACAGTGCTCTCTATCTAAATGTGTGATGGGGGATTTTGTGCTTCCCCCCCTCTCCCCCTGGGAGTGCCCTGTGTGCATGTAACCTTAATAAAAAGCAGGCTGGGCATCCCAGTCCTGAGTTCTTGTTTTGACCCTCAATCGCAGCGTTGACTCGTTTTTGTGGGCAGAAGGGTATCCTAGCTGTACTGCAGCTAAGGGAGATTATTCTATATTTGCGAGACTCTTATAGAATACTATGGAAAGCAGCTTCTCCCCTCTTTAGCAATAGGGATCCAGGCTACTAAGCGGTCCATCTCTCAGCGAGACTAAGGGTAACCGTAACAATAACCATGTCGGGTCTTGGAGGGGCCCTGATCATATATCCCCCTACATGCGCCCTATTTATGGGGGTATGCTTCATCCTAGCTTTTGCATATAAAATGGGGGTCTGGAGATACAAATGTATGATGTTTATACTAAAGGTTAAAAAATGAGGTTTAACACCTGAGATCCAAAAGTGGTCTCCTTTGTCAAAGCTAACCTCCCAAAGTACAGTCATTCCCTAGTGAGGCCCAAAAGTGACCTCGTGTGACATTAGGGAGGTGTAAGGACCATCAGGCATCTTAGTTACGTCCCTTATGTTTGTACCTACTGTCTGGAATTTGTAGTGTATATTGGAAATATGTGGTACTATGATATATTTCTTACTATTGTTGTGTTTTCTTGTTGAATATTACTTGTATGCCTTGCAACAAACTTCAAATAAAAAAAAAAAAAAATAAATTAAGTCAGCTGTAGTGTAAACTGAACAGTGTTAAGTTAACCTGTCTTATTTCAAACACTGAGCAATCTTACGCCTAGATTATGAGTCTTGCGTTAGCCTTAAAAAGCAGCATTGAGAGGTCCCAACACTGCTTTTTAACGCCCGCTGGTATTACGAGTCAGGCAGGTACAGATGTACCGCTCACTTTTTTTCCGCGATTTTAGCATACTGCAAATCCCCTTACGTCAATTGCGTATCCTATCTTTTTAATGGGATTTGCCAAACGCCGGTATTACGATCACTGGAAAAAGTGAGCAGTACACCCTCTCCTGGCAAGACTCCTAACGCATTTTAAAGTCAGTAGTTAAGAGTTTTATGGGCTAACGCTGGAATATAAAGCTCTTTATAATAAAATTATTTAACCCCTAATCTGCCGACCGGACATCGCCGCCACTGTAATAGATATATTAACCCCTAAACCGCCGCACTCCCGCCTCGCAAACACTAGTTAAATTTTATTAACCCCTAATCTGCCGTCCCTAACATCGCCGACACCTACCTACATTTATTAACCCCTAATCTGCCGCCCACAACGTCGCCGCTACTATATTAAATATATTAACCCCTAAACCTAAGTCTAACCCTAACACCCCCCTAACTTAAATATAATTTAAATACATCTAAATAAATTTACCTTAATTAAATAAATTATTCCTATTTAAAACTAAATACTTACCTATAAAATAAGCCCTAAGCTAGCTACAATATATCTAATAGTTACATTGTAGCCATCTTAGGGTTTATTTTTATTTTACAGGCAAGTTTGTATTTATTTTAACTAGGTACAATAGTTATTAACTATTTAATAGATACCTAGTTAAAATAAGTACAAATTTACCTGTAAAATAAACCCTAACCTAAGTTACAATTACACCTAACACTACACTATAATTAAATTAATTACCTAAACTACCTACAATTAATTACAATTAAATTAAATAAACTAAATTACGAAAAAAAAAAAAACCACTAAATTACAGAAAATAAAAAAGAAATTACAAATTTTTAAACTAATTACACCTTATCTAATCCCCCTAATAAAATAAAAAAGCCCACCAAAATAACAAAATTCCCTACCCTATACTAAATTACAAATAGCCCTTAAAAGGGCTATTTGCGGGGCATTGCCCCAAAGTAATCAGCTCTTTTACCTGTAAAAAAAAATACAATACTCCCCCAACATTAAAACCCACCACCCACACACCCAACCCTACTCTAAAACCCACCCAATCCCCCCTTAATAAAACCTAACACTACCCCCTTGAAGATCACCCTACCTTGAGCCGTCTTCACCCAGCCGGGCACAAGTGGACCTCCAAACCGGCAGAAGTCTTCATCCCATCCGGCCAGAAGAGGACATCCAGACCGGCAGAAGTCTTCATCCAGGCAGCATCTTCTATCTTCTTCCATCCGGAGCAGAGCGGGTCCATCTTGAAGACATCCGACGTGGAGCATCCTCTTCCATCCGAATTGGAATTGAAGAGACGCCATCTTGGATGACGTCACTTAAAGGAACCTTCATTCTTTAGTCGCCGTCGGATGGAAGAGGATGCTCCGCGTCAGATGTCTTCAAGATGGACCCGCTCCGCTCCGGATGGAAGAAGATAGAAGATGCCGCCTGGATGAAGACTTCTGCCGGTCTGGAGGTCCACTTGTGCCCGGCTGGGTGAAGATGGCTCAAGGTAGGGTCATCTTCAAGGGGGTAGTGTTAGGTTTTATTAAGGGGGATTGGGTGGGTTTTAGAGTAAGGTTGGGTGTGTGGGTGGTGGGTTTTAATGTTGGGGGGGATATTGTATTTTTTTTTACAGGTAAAAGAGCTGATTACTTTGGGGCAATGCCCCGCAAATAGCCCTTACTTACTAAGTAAGTCCTACCTCCTAGGCAAATGAATGTGATCTGCCGTCTGACTCAGGTACAAACTTAAAGGGACACTGAACCCACATTTTTTCTTTCGTGATTTAGATAGAGCATGCAATTTTAAGCAACTTTCTAATTTACTCCTATTATCAAATTTTCTTTATTCTCTTGGTATCTTTATTTGAAAAGCAAGAATGTAAGTTTAGATGCCAGCCCATTTTTGGTGAACAACCTAGGTTGTTTTTGCTGATTGGTGGATTAATTTAACCGACTAATAAACAAGTACTGTCGATGGTCCTGAACCAAAAAAATAGCTTAGATCAAATAAAGATAGCAAGAGAATGAAGAAAAATTGATAATAGGAGTAAATTAGAAAGTTCCTTAAAATTGCATGCTCTATCTGAATCACAAAAGAAAAAAATTGTGTTCAGTGTCCCTTTAAGTGCAAAGTCTGTCTCACACTGTGCATAGTGGTTTAAAGCACACTCAAAAATCATCAAATGCTAATGCTTCACTCTTTGTAATAACATTTCCTACGCTCAATAGCACTCTGCTGTAGTATCCTCTGGTGGCTGCCAAAATGTAAAAAAAAAATATATATATATATATATATATATATTTTTTTTTTTTTTAAATAGTTGTTCTTGCCTCATGGGGCCCCCTGGCCCATTGGGCCCTTACAGGAGTCACCCCTGTCACCCCCTGATGGTGACCCTGCTACAGCGTATCATGTCTGCCAGACTTTGATAAATCGACCCCTAAAAGTGGAATTTTCATCATTTCATTACGACTTAAGTGCTAAGTCTTAAGATCAAGACTGTGCAAAATATTAATAATAATTAATAGTAATGTAACCAGTTTTTGTTCCAAGGTGCTAGGACCATCCTAACCTGAGATATTGAGATTTTCGTAAACCAAAATTGGTTGTGCACAATGACACAAAAATGTCTGCTGTGGTTTAACTAAGTAAAATAAAAATAAAAATTGGTCAAGCCAACCAACTTTACAATTATTGGACCACTTGAGATGGATTGACCATTTATATATATATATATATTATATATATTTCACTTACACTATAGAGTTCACAGCGTATATGTATGAGTCTGTTTTTGACTGATGGCTGTCATGTGATATATCGGGCTGTAAAATTTATGTTGTGCCTAAAACTCTGCATTTTGTCAGGGATGATGATAAAGTGCTATGTTTTAGGCACAAAATATGTTGGATGTTTTTCAGTAGTGGATTACTTTTGACCCTTACACTTGTTTTTAATATTATGATGAAAAAATTTGTTTTTTTTGTTGTTTTTTTAAAAGTAGTTTTTATTGTAGGCAAAAAGTGCAATAACAATATATTCAATTAATTTCCATAACATTATACATGGATAGAACAAAACAATAACGCAGTATACAACATGGCATTTTAGACATCTCAATATGCATCATGTATAGGCCAGGCATTTCTTTCATGTTCTATCTAACTTCTCCTCGAACATTTATATTGCAACATACCTGCAAAATTAAGAAAATATACACTTACAGATCAAGGGGTCGATCCGATAAAAATCGTCGCCCGCAAAAGTCGGCGACGCCAATATTTGCGCGGGTTTGGTATCCTATATACGGCGTAACCTAGAAGTTACACGCGTATATTTCTGCCGTCGCCCGTAGTTTTTTGGGCCATAGGCAGGTATACCAAACCCGCGCAGTTTGGTATCCAATATACAGCGTAAGGACTTACGTGGCGAAAATGGAGAAATCTTACTCCATTTTCACCTCGCCACAAAAAGCAGCCGTAGAAGCCTTACGCTGACTATTGGAGCCCCGTAACTCCCTAAACTAGCTGCTAAAATAAACCTAACACCTAACGCATGCGCAATGTCTATCTCCCTGTCAACCGCGATCCCCAGCCGCAATACCTAATAAAGTATTTAACCCCTAAACCGTCGCCATCTACATAAACTAACCCCCTACTGTGAGCCCCTAAAACCGCCACCATCTAACTGATCCATCCCCTAATGTGAACCCCTTACACCGCCGCCATCTATATTAAAATTATTAACCCCTAATTTAATCTACCTATCCCGCCGCCAGCTATATTATCTATATTAACCCTAAGTATATTATAGTTAATATAGTTATTACATTATATATATTAACTATATTAACCCTAATTATATTAGGGTTAATATAGTTAATATAGTTACTATAGTATTTATATAAACTATATTAACTCTATCTAACCCTAACATCCTAACTAAACTCTTATTAAAATAAATCTAATATTAATATTATTAATTAAAATATTCCTATTTAAATCTAAATACTAACCTATAAAATAAACCCTAAGATAGCTAAGATGTAATTAATAATTACATTATAGCTATGTTAGGGTTTATATTTATTTTACAGGTAAATTGTTAATTATTTTAACTAGGTATAATAGCTATTAAATAGTTATTACCTATTTAATAGCTACCTAGTTAAAATAATTACCCAATTACTTGTAAAATAAATCCTAACCTAAGTTACAAATACACCTACACTATCAATAAATTAAATAAACTACAAATATCTATCTAAAAATACAATTAAATAAACTAAACTAAATTACAAAAAAAAACAAACACTAAATTACAAAAAATAAAAAAAGATTACAAGATTTTTAAGCTAATTACACCTATTCTAAGCCCCCTAATAAAATAATAAAGCCCCCCAAAATAAAAAATTCCCTACCCTATTCTAAATTAAAAAAAGTTCAAAGCTCTTTTACCTTACCAGCCCTTAAAACTGCTCTTTTGCTTGCAAAAAAAAAACACAATACCACCCCCCAACATTATAACCCACCACCCACATACCCCTAATCTAACCCAAACCCCCCTTAAATAAACCTAACACTACCCCCCTGAAGATCTCCCTACCTTGTATTCACCCAGCCGGGCCGAACCGATCCAGGCGATGTGTTCCAGCAAGCGGCAGTGAAGTCTTCATCCATCCGGGCGATGTCTTGAAGCAAGCGGCAGAGAGTCTTCTTCCATCGGCGACGTCTTCAAGCAAATCGGCATCTTCAATCTTCTTACTTCGCTCCTCCGCCGCGGAGCATCCTTCCGGCACAACGACTTCCCGACGAATGAGGTTCCTTTAAATGACGTCATCCAAGATGGCGTCCGCCGAATTCCGATTGGCTGATAGGATTCTATCAGCCAATCGGAATTAAGGTAGAAAAATCTGTTTGGCTGATTGAATCAGCCAATCAGATTCAAGTTCAATCCGATTGGCTGAACCAATCAGCCAATCGGGTTGAACTTGAATCTGATTGGCTGATCAGTTATTATACTTATTATATATATAATTATAATAACGATATTAACTATATGAACCCTAATATAATTAGGGTTAATATAGTTAATATATATAATATAATAACTATATTAACTATATTAACCCTAATATAATTAGGGTTAATATAGTTAATATAGCTGGCGGCGGTGTAGGGGGATTAGATTAGGGGTTAATACATTTATTATAGGTGGCCACAGTGTAGGGGGATGTAGATTGTAGGCAAAAGAGCAGTTTACTTTGTGACAAAGCCCCACCAAAAGCCCTTTTAAGGGCTTGCAAAAGAGCTGTTAATTTGGGGCATGCCCCGCAAAAAGCCCTTTTAAGGGCTGGCAAAAGAGCTGTTACTTTGGGGCAATGCCACGCAAAAAGCCCTTTTCAGGGCTATTTGTAGGGTTAGACTTAGGTTTAGTGGTAGGGATAGTTTAGTATTTCAGGGGTTAAATAATTTAATATAGCTGGCGGCGGGGTAGGGGGATTAGATTAGGGGTTAATAATTTTAAAATAGCGGCGGGGTAGGGGCTCACTTTAGGGGGTAGGTAAGGTAGATGGCGGCGGTGTTAGGGGCTCACTTTAGGGGGTAGGTAAGGTAGATGGCGGCGGTGTTAGGGGCTCACTTTAGGGGGTTATAGATTTAATATAGCTGGCGGCGGTTTAGGGGTTAATAACTTTATTAGGTAGCGGCGGGCTCCGCGAGCGGCGGTTTAGGGGTTAATACATATTTTATTGTTAGGCTAGTGAGGGGGGATAGCGGATAGAGGGTTAGACGTGTCGGGCTATGTTAGGGAGGCGTGTTAGACTTGTCGGGCTATGTTAGGGAGGCGTGTTAGACAGTGCGGGTGATTTAGACTTTAGTCAGGTTTTGTAGGCGCCGGCAGTTTCTAACGTGCCGCAAGTCACTGGCGACGCCAGAAATTTGTACTTGCGCAGATTTCTGGACATCGCTGGTTTGTCAGACTTACGGCACGTTAGCATCTGACGGCGACATATATGGGATAGCTTGAGTTGCGAGCTGAAACTGCGGGCGATGCCGGTTCCCTCGCTTGCGCCGCAATTGCTATGAGTGTGCAAATAGATACATGCAAACATAAACGGCAATACAGCAACACAGTAACCATCCCTCTAAAATTCGAGTTCACTTGCAGGGGGAGAGATTTGTTAGTAGGGAAGAGAAAAAAGAGGGAAAGAGAAATAGAGGGGTGGTGGGGGGGGAAAGGGAAGGAGAATCCCTAATGGGAGGGAGGGGGTAACCTCCGAAACAGGGCCCCCATTTGGACACAGCGGGGAGCCCCATACGGAGGCACTGGCGCCCACCTCCAGAGTCATTTTCACCAGTCTCGCTAGTCTCAGCGAATCTCAGTATTTGTAGTGCGACAAGTATGCCTCCCAGGGTTCCCAGATGCGACTAAATTTTGCTGACTGTTTTCTAATTCTGAAGACATAGGCTTCCATAGACTTAACATAATTCAAATACTCTACTACGCCTTTCCACCTCTGGGGGAGTACCTTTTTACAATTACTAGCAATCAGCATTTTAACTGAGTTCAGCAGATAGAAGAGAAGAGACCTTTTATGGGTAGGTAGTTTTTTGAGCCCTAAGTGTAGAAGGGCTGAGCTTGGGCAGGTAATTTCTGGTAGGTCTAGTATGTTGCATACAGCTCGCAATTTAGACCAGAGGGGTTTAAGCCTGACACATGACCACCATGTATGGATCGGGGTACCCACCTCCCCACACTCTCTCCAGCAATTTGGAGAGTGGTCAGGGTATAAAGTCTGTAACTTAGTCGGGACAAGATGCCACCTAGTAATGATTTTAAAATAGAGTTCATACATCGTCACACAATGTAAAGTTGATTTGGTTATTGTAATGGCTTTGGTCCATTCTAAAGGAGTGTACGTCACTCTTAATTCCGTCTCCCATGAGGTCATATGTCTCGTCTTTGTTAGTGAGGTATCTCCTAAAAGTCACCTATAGTGTGTTGTGAGGAGTTTATATAGCTGGAGTCCAGCTTTCCACCTGGTCTCCCAAATAGTGAGGTTTCTGGTCTTATCTGTCAGAAATCCCCATGCTCTCATCAGGGATCTCAGTCTCATGAACTCAAACTCCAGATGGCGTGGCAGGTCAAACCTGGTCACCATTTCCTGGAGTGTGAGTAGACGGCCACCAAGGTAGAAATCTCCTAAAGAGGAGATCTCTAGTTGTCTCCATTTACCGATTCTCAAGTTAGAGAGACCCTGGAGAAGAGGGATCGTGGGGTAAATAGGCAAGGGGTGAGGAGCGATTACTGGATTGTGCCGTAGCTTATACCACATTGACTGACATCCTTTAACCAATTGGTTCGAGATGGTAATCAATGAAGTCAAGTGCGGGGGGAACCATAGCAGATCCAACAGGTCCATATACACCAGCAGTGACGCTTGCTCTAATTCTCTCCACCTCGTGGGTGTGAGGCCTTGCCCCCATGCTGAGACATGGGAAATCATGGCAGCCTTGTGGTACAGACAAACACTTGGAAGACTCAGGCCTCCTTGCTCCACAGGGGACTGTAAGATGGTCGCCGCGACCCTAGGCTTCTTATTGTTCCAGACGTAGGCCTTAAAGAGAGCTTGAAAGCTCTGTAGTAGCCTCGCTGAGACCGAGATTGGGATACACCTCATGATATACGTTAGTTTGGAGAGAATCATCATCTTCAGGGCAGCAACCCCACCCATCCAAGATATTTTGTCATATTTTTTAGATTTCAGGATTCTATCTACTTCTTTCAACAGAGCATTGTAATTCTCCTGAAGGACAGTGTCCCTGTCGTGAGACAGGAACACCCCCAGATGGCGTATCCCTTTAGTCGACCATTTAAAGGAGTACTTCTTCTTGAGCAGCTTTTGGTCTGTTTGATCAACATGTATCATGTAGGCTTCTGTTTTGGTGAGGTTGATTTTGTAGTTTGAGATCTCACTAAAAGATTCTATTAGGGACATTAAGGGTGGAAGTGAAAGAACTGGATCTACAATGAATAACATGAGATCATCTGCAAATAACGCCAGCTTCTGGAGCGAGTCATGTATCTGGAGTCCGTGGATCCGTCTATCTCTCCTAATTGCCTCTGCCAGCGGCTCTATAACAAGTGCGAACAGGAGCAAAGACAGAGGACACCTGTCTGGTTCTGTTGCCTATTCAGATTCTAGGGGAGCGAAAGCCAAGCCCCTTGACCACCGCAGTCGGGGAGGCATAGAGCGCCTCAACCGCTTTACGAAAAGAGTGCGGGATTCCAAAAGCTCTCAGAGTTTCAAACATATACTCCCATCCCACCCTATTGAACACTTTTTCCGCATCTAGTGACAGGGTGAGATGGGGCAGTCCCATATCAGCCGCTTACATAAAAATGTTCGGCAATCTATGAGTGTTGTCCGTGCCCTGCCTTCCCTGAGCAAACCCCACCTGGTCTAAGTGAATTATGGAGGGTAGATGTTTCCCCAGTCTAGCCGCTAGAATTTTTGCATACATTTTCACATCGACGTTGATTAGGGAAATAGGCCGATAGCTCCCACACTCCATAGGGTCTTTCCTCTCCTTAGGGATGGTCAAGATATTAGCTTCCAAGAATTCTTGAAGAAAGCTACCTCCCTCCGCTACCTCACTAAATAGTCAGAGAAGTAATGGTGACAGCAATTGAACGAGAGTTTGAATAACGTGGTGAAGCCATCCGGGCCTGCGGCGTTGTGGGGTTTTAAATCTAAGATGGCTGCTTTTACTTCATCAAGAGTGAAGGGGCCATCCAAGTCCTCTATAGAGTCCTTGTTTAAGGTCGGGAGACGTATCGCCTCCCTACGTGATACTGGCCCGTTGACATTGTTGTGTATGCCATATAGTGAAGCATAGTAGTCCGCAAACGCCTTTCCTATATCTCTGGGTGAACATACTATCCCATTTGCTGCCCTAATAGCTGAGATCCTACTTTGCACTGCGCGGTTTCTGAGCTTGCGGGCCAAAAGCCTATCTGCCTTGTTCCCTTTGCAGTAATAGAGCTGTTTAAGTCTAAATAAATTAGCCTGCACTTTGAGGAGCTCCCGCTTGTTAATCTCATCTCTGAGGGTCCCCACTTGAGAAGCAAGGACAGGGTCAGGGGCTTCCTTGTTTGTAAGCTCCAGCTGCCTAAGATCCGCATATAGCTTTGCTAGGGAAACCTTATTGGTTGCCTTCAGCTGGGCATTCTTTTTTAGAAAGTGGCCTCTTAAATAAGCTTTAAGAGCAGCCCACATTATTTCCAGGCTCGTATCTGCCGTGTCGTTCATTCTCAGAAAATCTAATATCGTCTCCGTTAGCTGAGGAACCTCAACTTCCGTGAGATACTGATCCGGGAGTTTCCAGGATGGTCTACAGTCTGGGGGTTGTAAAAGTGATATGTTTGCGCTGACTTAATCATGATCAGACCAGGGGCAGAGTCTAATTCGTGGTGTGTTGAATTTGTCAAGAGTCCATGAGTTACACAACAAATACTCTATCCGTGCGTAGGAATTGTGAGGTTTAGAATGGTGTGTATAGTCTGGCTCAGTCGGGGCTAAGCACCTTCATACATTGTACAGACCGTATTGGAACATAAGTTTCCTAAAAGCGTTAGATTGGGTAGTCACATTACGGTCAGCTGGGTGTGCGTCCATTGATTTCTTGTCTAGTACTGGGTCCCACACTAAATTTAGATCCCCTCCTATCAGCAAATGGCCTCTCTTGAGTTCATCTAGTCTACTTAGAAACTTCCACAGAAAGGGTATTTGTTTCGTGTTGGGTGTGTATATGGAAGCTAAAGTGCAAAGGATCCTATTTAGGGTGCAGACCATAATGAGGAATCTACCTTCCGGGTCCCTCTCAACATGGTCAATCATGCAGCAGACATCCCTATGTATCAGAATGGCCACTCCTCTCTTCCCCCCCCCCGCAAAAGAAGCTGTTTCATAGGTCGGGTAGTGAGGCGAACCTTGGGGTTGTTTAGAATCTCTCTCCCAGTGTGGCTCTTGTAAGAACACTAAGTGCAATCTATGTGTAAGCAGGTAATTATGTAGGATACTTCTTTTAGTAGGGGAATTGAGCCCCCGAGCATTCAGGGTGGCTACCACTATGGGGGCCATGTGTCTCATGTGTCTGTTGCGCCCAGGAGGGCACTACTTCTCAGGTTATAAGCTAGAGCGCAGGGGGTTAAGGGAAAATAATAAGGGGGGAACTAGATGAGTAAGGAGAAAAGTGTTAGTGGGGGAAGGGAAAAAGAAAGGCAAGGATGCAAGTGAGTACTATGATACTTAGCTGGGAGAGGTAGTCCTTGCTAAACCTAATCGCCCGCTGTATTCTGGCTAGTGTATATAGTTTCTAGAACTGTCTAGTGTATAACGATGTGTATTAAACACTATCACAATGAGTGGTCTCTCTGTTAATGTCCGAAAGAACACACCTATATAAGTGTGGGGGGGAGAGGTAGGCATAGAATGCCTAGCCCCAGTCAGCTATTCTGACGTATGCAAAAATATATCGCTTTCCATAATGTATTTTAGGTCATATATCCTATGGGGGGTAACATGTCCATGTATCACTTGTCCACTCAGACACCCAGTAGGCAGACAAGTCAGTATTTCTGGACCTTAACAGCCTCTGGGTGCAGTAACAGTGGCCTGTGTAGTGATTGGATTTAAGTGAGTGACAGTCTAAAGCAATGAATTAATACTCCACTGACATTGGAGGGAGCAGATGGGACTACTCAATAAGACTTTCTTTTGGCAGGATCCCCACGGGAACTATCTCAACCAATCAATCTGTATGTGGGGTGAATATATCTCCCTGTCACACGTCTCTAAGAGCTCTATCTTGTCTACATGAACCCCTCCTAAATAACTAACACAATAGTAGAGGCATCATCTAACTGTTAAATTGAACTAATAATAATAACCTTGGATGACCAATCCCTTGGTCCCCCCACACATAGTGGCAGGGTTATTTTGCTCCTCTAAGTGTACAGCAATGGGGTCCTACACAAATTCATGCTGCAAGTGACGGGTGGGATTTACAACTGCATTCAATGCAAGGAGGGCTGCAGATGATGAGGGCAGAAAAGACAGTTGCTCTAAACCTCAATTTTGTAATCCCTCCCGCTCCCAGGGCACTGTTATCCGAGAGGAGATACAAATGTGTGGGGACGGGGAATACACCAACTCTTAAGTACTATTCCTAGGGGTTATAGTCCCTATCTATTTTAGTTATAGTCTACTAAGCTACAGGGTTCTACTAAGCTACAGGGTCCCTTTAATTATTATGCTAAACCATAAGGAGTGGTCATCCAGATCTCAGCAGAGTAACAGTGTAACACATGAACAATATTGATCCCCACAAGTAGTGCAGGAACCTGAGTAAAACATCCACAATCAGACAAAGAAAAACATCATCAGTAGTTATGAACAATCTCACCCATCTTCATATATTAATGGTACAGTGGTATCAGTCCAATAGGTCGATATTGTCCTTCAATCTGTATTCTGAGATGGGGAGAAACAAACAGCAATCTATTGATCTATAACTCAATTACTAGAGTCTCGCACAGCACAGTTCTTATCTTGGGGTAATGAGTTCCTCCTCTGTTTGCTTCTAGATCTCTGAGGGAGGGGTCGCCACTCCGGGGCCGAGGCCCATAGGCCTCCCTCAGCGTCTACTCTCTGTCGGGTCTCAGTTGGATCTTGTGGTACAAATCCCCATCTTTGTAGCAGTTCTCGGGCTTGCTGTGGGGAAGAGGCGGTGAACTGTTGTCCTTCTTTGGTGATGTGCAGCTTAACGGGGAAAACCCCATCTATAGTTTATGGCTTTATCTCTCAAAACTTTGGTAAAGGGCTGGTAATGACGACGTAACTGGAGGGTGTGTGGCGAGAGGTCCTGAAAGATCTGCACCTCAGCATACTGTTCTGGGAGTGTCTTATCTCCTGCCAAGGTCCTCAGTAGCTTCTCATGGAAGGTGTAGTAATGTAAGCGGGCTAGGACATCCCTGGGCTTGTCTCCTTCCGCTGCCCTTGGTCTCAGGACTCTGTGTGCTCTATCAATTAGAATTTCTTTTTCAGCATCTGAGCCCAGTATGGCCACGAACATCTCTTGCAGATATTTTTCTAGGTCTTGAGGGGGAAAGGTTTCAGAAATACCTTTCACCCGGATATTAATGCGGCGTGTTCTGTCCTCTAAGTCTGCCAGTTTAACCTCAAGGTCTGTGATTTGTTCCACCAGCCCTTGTGAATAGCTAAGCAGATTGGAGTGATCAATCATCAAGTCTTCTTGCTTACGCTCCAGGGCGTCTATCCCTTCTCCAATGGTCGCTATATCCCTTCTTAGGTCTGTGTGACCCTTTTCAAATTTTTTAGATAGGGAATCATGGTGTGTAGCTAGGAGCGATTTGATAGAGTCCATCAGATTGTTGTTGGAGGTAGCGTCTGCATGCGGCAGGTGGCCAGTAGATTGGGTTAATGTCACTCTATTGTGTATTTAATTGAGGCTACTCGTATAAGATGCTTCGTCGTCAGAACCAGTTTGGTGTCTTGGAGTGGGTTGGCTGAAATGATCAACCACTGTTCTTTTTGGGGTAGCATGATGTTTTTGTTTTCTCTTAAATGCTTGGGGCATTTTGTGTTTCTGCATAGACTATGACATATATGGAATAGAAATGTAGCACTATGAAAAAAACCCTCTATTTAGCTGACTGGGGCTTTGGCACTATGTTGTAGGTTACATATTCAGAACCAATTTGCGGTCAGGTTTAGAACGGAGTTACAGCTGATCTCGGGTTGGGCCACTTCCTTTTAGAGAATCATATGCCTAGGCCTTGGTTTCTGGCCTATCCCAATTCGCCAATGCTTGGGCTGATTATATGACTAATCAAAGGGCTTTGTGTTGCACCCTGTCACTTGTAGGTCTCAGTCCAGGCCCAAGGTCTCTCCCCCAGGGAGTTGCCCCCTAAGGACGATGTGGGAGCAGGAATGGGGGTATGATCCGCAGGCAATCAGGGCCGGCGGGAAAGGAAGGGGAGAAACCAGCACTGTAGTTCAATCCGAAGGGGTAGCCACAGATATCAGGACCTCAGTGCCCTCTCTCTAAGGCGGCAGGGGTGTAAGGCAATCTGGCTAGGGCAGTCTGGGGATATCGGGATCCTGTCTTGCAAGAAATCCTATCTGCCTCCAGTAGTGGTACACTCTCAGTACCGGAGTGGAACCCCGACCCCCCGGTTCGAAAGTCCTGCTGGGTATCCTAGCTAAAACTGTGTGAGGCCTAAAATGTCACTTTTGGGTTATGAGAGGACCATTCCCCTGCTACAGTCTGCTGAGCTTAGAGTCCAGTGAGGCTTCTCTCTCCTAGTGTCTCTCCTAATTTTATAGCTTGTCTGCTAATGTGATGTGGTCACTATCCCCTTCAGAGTGGAGTCCCAAGCCCCTGCTAGTGTGTTTAGTTCTGCTCGTAGTGCACACTAAATTCTGGGCTTAGATTCTCCCACAGCCCTTATGCTTCCCAGGGTCAATAAGACAAGTGGATTGATCTTTTATGTCATGGGCCATCATAGGCAAGCATCAGCTTGAGGAACTCCCCTGAGGCATAGGAGTGCTTTGATTGGCTACCAGGGTCTAAGGCTGTGAAGGCCATAATGCCACATGGGAGAGTAATTTTTTTGTGTAGTGGCAGCCGGTTAAATCAGGTCCTTTGGGAAGGTAGAGTGGGGATGTGTGGATCGTCTTACCGGCTATATGTAGTGTGGCAGCTCTACCGTTAGATCTCCTTCTCCACCTCTTACTCAGGATTCTCTCCGGACCAGTAGGCTCCCGACACAGTCAGAGACATATACGCCGGATCCTGTAGCTGCAGGGTAGAGGCGGTCCAAGAGTCAGTGAGGCTGAGGTGCAGATCAGGTGTCTAAAAGTCCTAACGGACCCTTGTGTCCTCGTATGGGTGATCTCCTTAGCATCCCAGGAACTGATCTGCCTCTTGGAGTAGGGGTGAAGCTGCAGGGAAGTTGGCGGACTTTCACGCCAGTTCTCTGATGGCGGCGATCTCTGTGAAGTCCCGGGCAGCAGAATCAGACAGTCTCAAGATGCGGGCGGGTTCTGTGTTTTACCCTTAACTGTTGCTCCGGAAAGAAATGTGATGCCACTTGCTCCGATGGAGCCTCAAACACAGGTTACCTCTTCGGTATAGATGGGCTGAACACTGGCCTGGAGTCTCGGGTCCGGAATGTAGGAGGAAGATCTGTCACTCATCAATGGCCTTAGATGTATTGATCTTCTGCTCCGGAGTGGATCCCCGACCCTCCAGAGCCAAGGGAGGCCACTCCTGCCCAGCAGTAATGAGACCGGACTTGTGTTGACCTTGTTTGGGCACTGTAAAGGTCCAGGCTCCACAAATATCAGTTAGGATTTCCTTCCCCAAAGTAATCTGTTAGGCTATCACTTAAATGGTCCCAGAAATGCGTTAAAAAGTAACTTTTGTGTATTTTATGACTGAGAGCTCCCTCACAACACGTTTGCTCTCTTTGGTGGTTAACTCTGCCCCCCCCCCCCCTTGAAAAAAGTTGTTTTATTACGCAGCCAGTCATCTACATTTTCCTGGGATGTTTCATGTGAGCATGAGAGTATTGTGTGTGCAGTGAGAGAGTGTAAGACATATTATATATGTATCAGCAGAGTACATTACTAATGTTATGTACTGTATGTATCAGCATAGAATATGAGTAATTTTATATATGTATCAGCATAGAACATCAGTAATTTTATATACGTATCGGCAGAGGATGCCAGGCATGTTATGTATGTATCAGCAGAGTGAAGCATGTTTAAAGTTACTAATCAAGCAGTGACATTTTTCTTTAAACACAAACACATTGAACAAATGCTTCTAATTATAGTTAAAATGTACTTTGGACATCTGAGCCACCCTCATGAGCCAGATATTGGGCTAGATTACAAGTAGAGTATAAACAATACCACGTACCCTGTTTGTCGGCCCATAGAAGTAAGGGTCTCGCCACCAGCGAGACCTCCCTGCCTCCTGCAGGCCTCTTGAAATGTAAAAAATAATCAAGCGTCATAGAAAGGAGTTAAGAGTAAGTGAAGAACTTTGCTATTTGACCTTCAGTTTAGCTCACCCCCATAGAAGTCTATTGTGTGAGGAATTTAGTGCACCTACACTATCCGATAATCAAATCTTAGAGTGCCTTAGACTTTAGCTCAAATGCTAATATGCTACTTTCAACTATTAATATGAGCACAAAAATAAAAGATTTTGATTTAACTTAAGAAATGTTGGTGCACAATAAAGCAAACATTTTGAGCTCCACTTGTAATCTGGACTATTGTGTGCAATGTAGCTATATGCCTTTGCTGCTCTGTGTACATTTTTTTTTTCTTTTCCCTCTTTTTGGTCTCTCTCAAAACAATACATAATAAAGTAGAGACTAGGGGGCATGCTACTTAAAGTGTGTATAGCCCCTCAGCACCCTCATAGATCTTACAAAACTTTAAAAAGGTAACTGAAAATCATACAGATATAGGTAAAGGTTATCCACAACTTTGTGATTAATATACTATGAGAGTACACATTGCTGCGTCCACATTATTATACACATATAAAGAAAAATACCATAAAGCACTAGCTGAGATACTACTTTCCAAGGGCAAACTGTGAATTTCTGCAATACTGGATCATCTTTATGCAAATAATGCTGAGAGCGTTATACACAGACTGACAATGCCAGTCATATTTATGGGGATACTCTATATTTATGTTGTTATTTATTATTTATTGAATCCTAACACACTCAATCATAGAACGGTTATGGTTTCTAGTAGAGTTTCATAAAGCCCTATCTTACATAATTCATGGATAAATTGTTTGAAATGTAAAGCAAATGGTAGTTTGCTGTGGAAAATAATACAGCTTTAATTGTAATTACTCTCAACATCAAAATAACTGGTATTCCTCATTCTCCCTGCAGATTAGAATTTCATGCCTACTGAATTGTTGTTTGAATGAATGGGCATATAAGACAAACCACTGGGGCATTCCAACATTTAAATGACATTACACAGTACATGAAATAAAAGCACTGTTATGGAAAATCCTTCCAGCATACAGATGGTAAAAAAAACACATTTACTTTAAAAGCATAATCCTGTAAGGCTAAACTCCCGGGAAGGATAGCAGTGTTCAACAAAGTTACATTTTGGAGATTAGTGTTTAAACTAGGGCTAAGGTGAGAATGTGGGCTTGATGAGAGGAAAATTACAACTACAGCTTAAAGGGACATGAAACCCAAAATGTTTATTTCATGATTTAGGTAGAACATACAATTTTAAAAAACTTTCCAGTTTACTTTTGTTTTCAAATTTGCTTCATTCTCTTGACATCATTTGTTGAAGGAGCAGCAATGCACTACTGGTTTCTAACTGAACACATGGGTGAACACATGGGTGAGCCAATAACAATCAGTATATATATATACAGACACCAATAAGCAGCTAAAACCTAGGTTATTTGCTGCTCCTGAGCTAGATAAACCTTTCAGCAAAGGATAGCACAAGAAGGAAACAAATTAAATAATAGAAATAAATTGGAAAGTTGTTTAAAAGTGTATGTTCTGTCTAAATCTTGAATGTCTAATTATTACTTTACTGTCCCTTTAAATGCAGAAGGAATGCAATTTACAGGGAAATAGCTTATTAGGTGCAAAACATCTATTAAAACTAGAATGCTCTGTGGGCTATATAGGACATGCAGTACTCTAAATGCACATGTATACGTGGTATGAATAGGGCAGCTACACAAGACGACCAGCTAGCTGCTCAATACATAAACTGGATCTGGGGATTTTCCTCATCTATAGCAGAAGTGCAACTTGGACTACTTGTACAACTTTATAAACGTTATACACATAAGGGCAGATTACAAGCCAAGCACAATGCTAGTGATCCAGAGCTTTAGGAACATTTGTATGCCATCCATACATCGCATTCTATTGGCTGTTCCGATCAGCCAATAGAATGCGAGCTCAATCTGATTGGCTGATTGGATCAGCCAATCGGATTGAACTTGAATCTGATTGGCTGATTCAATCAGCCAATCAGATTTTTTTAACTTAATTCCGATTGGCTGATAGAATCCTATCAGCCAATCGGAATTCGGCGGACGCCATCTTGGATGACGTCATTTAAAGGTACCTCATTCCAAGTTCAGCAGTCGGCCGGGATGGATGCTCCGCGGCGGCGGAGCGAAGAAAGAAGATTGAAGATGCCGCCGGAAGAATGAAGACTTTGCTGCCGCTTGGAGGAAGACGTCACCGGAGGAAGAATTCTTCTTTGCCGCTTGGAGGATGACATCGCCCGGATCGGATCAGGAGTTCGGCCCGGTGTGGTGAAGACAAGGTAGGGAGATCTTCAGGGGGGTAGTGTTAGGCTTTTTTAAGGGGGGTTTGGGTGGGTTTAGAATAGGGGTATGTGGGTGGTGGGTTGTAATGGGGGGGGGTATTGTATTTGTTGTATGCAAAAGAGCAGAATTCTTTGGGGCATGCCCCACAAAAGGCCCTTTTAAGGGCTGGTAAGGTAAAGAGCTTTGAAATTTGTTAAATTTAGAATAGGGCAGGGAATTTTTTTTATTTTGGGGGTTTATTATTTTATTAGGGGGCTTAGAATAGGTGTAATTAGCTTAAATATCTTGTAATCTTTTTTTTATTTTTTGTAATTTAGTGTTTGTTTGTTTTTGTAATTTAGTTTAGTTAATTTAATTGTATTTTTAGATAGATGTTTGTAGTTTATTAAATTTATTGATAGTGTAGGTGTATTTGTAACTTAGGTTAGGATTTATTTTACAGGTAATTGGGTAATTATTTTAACTAGGTAGATATTAAATAGTTAATAACTATTTAATAGCTATTATACCTAGTTAAAATAATTAACAATTTACCTGTAAAATAAATATTAACCCTAACATAGCTACAATGTAATTATTAATTATATTGTAGCTATCTTAGGGTTTATTTTATAGGTAAGTATTTAGATTTAAATAGGAATATTTTAGTTTATAAATGAATTAGATTAATTTAATATAAATTTAGTTAGGGTTAGATAGAGTTAATATAGTTAATATAAATACTATAGTAACTATATTAACTATATTAACCCTAATATAATTAGGGTTAATATAGTTAATATATATAATGTAATATCTATATTAACTATAATATACTTAGGGTTAATATAGATAACATAGCTGGCGGCGGGGTAGGTAGATTAAATTAGGGGTTAATCATTTTAATAGAGATGGCGGCGGTGTAAGGGGCTTACATTAGGGGTTAATAATTTTTATATAGGTGGCGGCGGTGTTAGGGGCTCACTTTAGGGGGTTATAGATATAATATAGCTGGCGGCGGGGTACGGGAGCGGCGGTTTAGGGGTTAATAACTTTATTAGGTTGCGGCGGGGTAAAGGAGCGGCGGTTTAGGGGTTAATAGCTTTTTTATTGTTAGGCTAGTGAGGGGAGATAGCGGATAGAGGGTTAGACAGTGCGGGCTATGTTAGGGAGGCGTGTTAGACAGTGCGGGCTATGTTAGGGAGGCGTGTTAGACAGTGCGGGCTATGTTAGGGAGGCGTGTTAGACAGTGCGGGTGTTTTAAACTTTAGTCAGGTTTTATAGGCGCCGGCAGTT
The DNA here is from genome assembly GCF_027579735.1 of Bombina bombina. Lineage (NCBI taxonomy): Eukaryota > Metazoa > Chordata > Amphibia > Anura > Bombinatoridae > Bombina > Bombina bombina. The sequence continues at coordinate 331,283,268 of NC_069502.1, forward strand.
TCTAACGTGGCGCAAGTCACTGGCGACGCCAGAAATTTGTACTTACGCAGATTTCTGGACATCGCTGGTTTGTGAGACTTACGGCACGTTAGCATCTGACGGCGACCTATATGGGATGGCTCGAGTTGCGAGCTGAAACTGCGGGCGACGCCGGTTCCCTCGCTTGCGCCGCAAACTGCGATCGATATCGGATCGCGCCCCTGATGTCAATGAGTAGTCATTGTGTAGTAGTATGTTGCAGCATCAGTCATCATGCAGAATATTTATGTAAAAAATCAGCAATGAATATACATTGATTTACGTATTATTATTTTTTTGCTATGCTTAAGCAAACATGTTATGGGGAAATAAAATATATTAAATTTAATAAAAACTAATTCGTTATACCTTTATAATAAGATTTGATCTGCACACAATGTCATAAACACCTGAACATAATTTAAACCTGCACAGATGCATACAATATATTTTTAAGCCTTATGGGATTGTGTGTGTTCAACTGCCAGGAAATGAACTGCATACAGTAAATTGAAGTGAATGCTGATTACTGTCCCTTGCTTATTCATGTGAAACAAAATAACTCAGCGCTGATGATGTCTCCTGCAGCGGTACCATCTCCCCTATTAGTTAGGTCAAATGGGAGCGGAATGACCCTACTGTCAAAAAGATTCTTCAGAGAAAACTCTACACTGTTGCTACTTCTGAAGCCTACAGTTCATAAAAGGCACCGTGCTGCATGCACCATGCATATTTGCATACTGTTACAACTTACAAGAGATAGTTGTGATGTTGTGAGACAGAAACCCAGCTTCCTAGTCCTACCTTACAAGCAACTTGAATTGAAGCAAGTCTTCTTGCAGGCAAGTGCCAAGCACAGCCGATCAGACGCAGTCAGTCAGATCAGTCACTCACGCAGCACAACAGACAGGCAGCAGACTAGAAAGATAGCAAGGAATTCAATTGGATACACAGGCAGCCCGACGAAATGAAGTCAGTCAAGTTACTGGCGGAGCGCGGAGTTAGAATTTTAAAAAAACTGCTTTTCTGCATTGGGTAGCAGCAGCAGCCTAAACTGTGCTACTAAAATACTCCCTCCACTCTGACTTCAACAGTGCTCACCTGCTGAGTCTGGCTACTCTTGTCGGTCTGCTTCTCTGACTGTGACGGCACACGCTGCGTGTCATCAGTGCAGTGCAACCGCGTATCAGTCAGAGTCAGCAGAGCAGCATATAGATAGCATGTGCTGTGCGTCCGCCGGCCCGAAATAATTTATTTATTAAAAAAAAAACTTTATCAAATAATGCAGTGGGCGGGACTTAGCTACCACGCGGCGTACCGGGCATTTGCCCAGTATGCCCAATGTTTAGTTCGGGCCTGCTTCTGAGTTATTAAACACCTGTGCAAACATATTTTCTTAAAAGTAATTGCATTTCACTTCCTACTTTCTTTAGTAAAGTGCTAAATAACATTTTCATGATATAGTATCAAATATTTGTTGTTCTTTTGCATGGTTTGTTGAAATGCATACATAGGTAGGCTTAGGAGTAGGAATGTATAACTGGAAGCTAGCTGGTGATTGGTGCCTCGACCCAAAGAGTGATGATTTCACTGGTAGTTAAGTACACTGGATGAATATAGGGCCCCCTAATATTATATATGCACATATATTAGTCTATTAAGAGGACACTGTCCAAACATGTGAAAGGGGTAAATACCCCAAATGTACATCAGACGACCGCTGCCTTCAATACACAATCCCTATGTGTGAAATATGTTCCACATAGATCTGTTAACGTAGCCTAACTATAATACTAATTGCTTGGTACTACTTGTTTTGGGCTTTTCCCTTAAATATTATTAGTGTTATATTAGTATTTTTAGTGTGTGTGAAATTTGTGCCACACTCGGATTAGGCAAACTATACTGGGTTTGTCTCTGTGTATATCTCTCTGGCCTGTTTGCTTTATATGTAATTAGGACTGTGTCCCCTCTATTTTAGTGGTTGAATTGTTTATACAGTTTTACATATCCGGTTGTGTGAAAATTGTTCCACATTTAGGATTAGGCCAGTAACTCAGGGTCTATTTGTTTGTTCTTTGTTTTCAATGACAGATTCTTTTTTCAAACTCAGGGAACAACCATGGGCTCCTCGTGCGCCCCCACCTACGCTAACATCTATCTAGGGTAGTGGGAACAGGAAATGGTATTCAATGACAAACTTACGAAATATACTGATAATGTAATATTATGGCTGCGTTACATAGATGACCTGCTGAATCTATGGAAAGGCAGCAAACATTTGTTTAAAGAGTTTTTGGACATTCTGAACTCTAATGACAAATTTAAAATTGACTTGCTCTATTAGTGCAAATGAAGTTCAAATTCCTGGATGTTTAATTAACAAATGATAGTACTGGACAAATTAAATCAGATCTCTATAGGAAACCCACGGCTACCAACTCTATACTGGAGTTTAGCATTTGCCATTCGTGGCACACTAAAAAGGCAATTCCTGAGACTGAGGAAGAACTGCTCAGACCGCAAAACATTTTTCTTACCATCCAAAGAACTTAGAGACAGACTTAAAACCAGAGATTATACTTGTAACGTTATTAAAAAAGCGTTCCATAGAGCGCTATACACGAACAGAAAAAACCTACTAGTAACCAAAAACAAAACCACTGGCTTTGATCAGAAAGTAAGGTTTATGACGTCTTATAATGAAAAACACAAAGAAATCACGAATATTTTGAATAAACATTCCGATATCCTCAGAACTGATGAGGACTTGAGAGATGTGGTTGGTGAATATGTGGCAGTTAGCTGGAAAAGAGCTCCAACTATTAGCAACAAATTAGTGAGAAGCCACTTCACAAGTAAGAACCAGAAACAAGCTTTCTCAGGAACCCACGGCTGTGGGTCAGATTCATTCACTTTATAAAAACATGCATAACCGGAAAGAAATACAGACGTTCCGAAAAGGTGTAAAAAAAATTGACAGATTTTGCTAACTGCAGAACCAAGAATGTTATATACTGTTTGCAGTGTGACTGTAATAAATACTATGTTGGGAGCACAACAAGAGAGGTACGCACCCGGCTGGTTGAACATATTAACAACATTAAAAATAGCACTGAGGATAGCAATAAAGGGAAAACCTTAACAACAGTAGCCAGACGTTTTCTTTAGCGTCATAACGCCAAACCATCAGCAAAACTGACCGTCCACCCTGTTAGCAAAACAGGGATACGGGGTGGTAATATCGAGCAGATGTTATTACAGGCTGGATAGTTTGGCTCAATTCTATGACACCTAATGGCATGAATGAAAATAATGGCTTTCCTATGAAAAGCTAGCTATGTTACTACTATACTGTTGGGCGTATATATAATTTGCAGATATCACTAACATCATATACCCTATACAATATTGGGCTCCAACAATATCTTGTGCTACTTTTTTTTTCTTTTTATATGTCTGATTAAATGCATATATAAACACTGGTTAAATAACATTATGTTCCCATGTACAGATAAATACTTGCGCACATTTAATGTAGGTTGATTACAGTCATAATACCTGCCTAACATTTGCAGGAATCTATGCTGTATGGTTTCATATATATATATATATATATATATATATATATATATATATATATATATATATATATATATATATATATATATATATATATATATATAATATGAGTAACTTTCACACCAGTGTTATTTGTTTAAAACTGCTATAAGGTGTTTGCCATAGCCACACATGTGTGACTGCTACTAACATCAATGACATGTAATAGGATTATGTGGTTTATTATGTGATAACCAAATATGGGATTTATTTCACAATAAGCTCTGACAATGTTTACTGTGTAATCTAACACACCCATGTCCTGTGATTCGTGAATTATAAATGCCATCATTGATGTCATCCTCTGTAATCACGTGACATGTTCACATGACTGAATGGACCAATTGGTTCATCATTTTATCGGATAGGCTAAGATAGGGGTGTCTACACAATACCCCATTCTGATTGGCCACTATATGCTATATAAGGGTAGGTAACCCTACATCCTGTTCGCCTTTGAAAAAGCTAGGCAAAATGTACATCAGGCAACCGCTGCCTTCAATACACAATCCCTATGTGTGAAATATGTTCCACATAGATCTGTTAACTTAGCCTGTTATATTAGTATTGTCCGTGTGTGTGAAATTTGTGCCACACTCGGATTAGACTAACTATACTTGGTTTGTCTCTGTGTATATCTATATGGCCTGTTTGCTTTATATGTAATTAGGACTGTGTCCCCTCTATTTTAGTGGTTGAATTGTTCATACAGTTTTACATATCCATTTGTGTGAAGACTGTTCCAAATTCAGGAACAGGTCAGTAAATCAGGGTCTATATATAGGCACCCCTTATTGGGGATTTACCCCTTTCACATGTTTGGACAGTGTCCTCTTAATAGACTAATATATGTGCATATATAATATTAGGGGTCCCTAAATTTATCACAGTATTTAACTACCAGTGATATCTTCACTCTTTGGGTTGCTGTTTATAGGTATCCATCTGTGCCGTTTTTAACACTATAATAAAAGCTGTCAAAAAGCCCTGCACTAACTAAACAGTCATCCATCTTGCTGCTATTCGGCTTTTTCCCAGCTTTATTTATATACTGTCACTAAGTACCGCTCCCGAATCCCACCGCAACTCTAATAAACTTATTAACCCCTATTCCACCACTCCCCCACACCCCCTATTCCTCCGATCCTGGAGCCCACCGCAACTAAATAAAGTTATTAACCCCTAAACCCCTGGCCTCCCACATCACTACCACTTACTAAACCTATTAACTCCTAAACCGCCAGCCCCCCACATCGCCATAAACTAAATTAACCTATTAACCCCTAAACCTAACAACCCGCTACTTATCAAGCCGTCAACTTACTTGCATTCGGCGGCACCAATATGCTCGCCTGACATCGCCTAACATTGCGGCCACGGACCTGAAAACGTTCTCCATATTTATAATAAAAGCTGTCAAAAAGCCCTGCACTAACTAAACAGTCATCCATCTTGCTGCTATTCGGCTTTTTCCCAGCTTTATTTATATACTGTCACTAAGTACCGCTCCCGAATCCCACCGCAACTCTAATAAACTTATTAACCCCTATTCCACCACTCCCCCACACCCCCTATTCCTCCGATCCTGGAGCCCACCGCAACTAAATAAAGTTATTAACCCCTAAACCCCTGGCCTCCCACATCACTACCACTTACTAAACCTATTAACTCCTAAACCGCCAGCCCCCCACATCGCCATAAACTAAATTAACCTATTAACCCCTAAACCTAACAACCCGCTAACTTTATATTAAATATTAACTCATCCCTAGCTTATAATAAATTAAAACTTACCTTTAGATTTAAATTAAACTATATTAAACTAATAATTAACCTACCCTAACTATTATACTAAAATTACATTAAACTATATTAAACTATTAATTAATCTACCCTATTAGACTAAATTTACATTAAACTATATTAAACTAATAATTATTCTACCCTAACTGTTATACTAAAATTACATTAAACTACAAATTAAATTAAATATATTATATAGTTAAAAACCTAACCCTACTCAAATAATTTAAATCTACTATTAAAAGTTACAAAGTTACAAAAAATAACAACTAAGTTACACAAAACAACAAACACTAACGCCTAGATTTAGAGTTCTGCGTTAGCTGTCAAAACCAGTGTTAGGGGCTCCTAACGCTGGTTTTGGGCTACCGCTGGTATTTAGAGTCGTGTAGGTAAAGGTCTAACGCTCACTTTGCAGCCGCGACTTTTCCATACCGCAGATCCCCCTACGCCATTTGCATATCCTATCTTTTCAACGCCGGTATTTAGAGTCTTGGCTGAAGTGAGCGTTAGAAATCTAACGACAAGACTCCAGCCGCAGAGAAAAGCCAGGAGTTAAGAGCTTTCTGGGCTAACGCCGGTTCATAAGGCTCTTAACTACTGTGCTCTAAAGTACACTAACACCCATAAACTACCTATGTACCCCTAAACCGAGGCCCCCCCACATCGCCGCCACTCTAATAAAAATTTTTAACCCCTAATCTGCCGACCGCACACTGCCGCAACCTACATTATCCCTATGTACCCCTAATCTGCTGCCCCTAACACCGCCGACCCCTATATTATATTTATTAACCTCTAATCTGCTGCCCCCAACGTCGCCGCCACATACCTACAATTATTAACCCCTAATCTGCCGACCAATCGGAATTAAGGTAGGAAAATTCTGATTGGCTGATGGAATCAGCCAATCAGATTCAAGTTCAATCCAATTGGCTGATTGGATCAGCCAATCAGATTGAGCTCGCATTCTATTGGCTGATTGGAACAGCCAATAGAATGCAAGCTCAATCTGATTGCCTGATTGGATCAGCCAATCGGATTGAACTTGAATCTGATTGGCTGATTCCATCAGCCAATCAGAATTTTCCTACCTTAATTCCGATTGGCTGATAGAATCCTATTAGCCAATCGGAATTTGAGGGACGCCATTTTGGATGACGTCCCTTAAAGGAACCATCATTCTTCGGGAAGTCGTCGGCCAGGATGGATGTTCCGCGTTGGCGGGATGAAGATGAAACCAGAAGAAAGAAGATTGAAGATGCCGCTTGATAGAAGACTTCAGCCGAGTGATGGACCTCTTCAGCCCCCGCTTGGATCAAGACTTCAGCAGGATGATGGACCTCTTCAGCCCCCACTTGGGCTTGGATGAAGACATCGCCCGGATTGGATGAAGACTTCGGACCCTCTTCTGGACGGATCAGTGATACCCGGCGTGGTGAAGACAAGGTAGGGAGATCTTCAGGGGCTTAGTGTTAGGTTTATTTAAGGGGGGTTTGGGGTAGATTAGGGGTATGTGGGTGGTGGGTTGTAATGTTGGGGGGGTATTGTATGTTTTTTTTTACAGGCAAAAGAGCAGAATTCTTTGGGGCATGCCCCGCAAAAGGCCCTTTTAAGGGCTGGTAAGGTAAAAGAGCTTTTCAAATTTTATTTTAGAATAGGGTAGGGCATTTTTTTATTTTGGGGGTTTTGTTATTTTATTAGGAGGCTTAGAGTAGGTGTAGTTAGCTTAAAATTGTTGTAATATTTTTATAATGTTTGTAAATTATTTTTTTATTTTTTGTAACTTAGTTCTTTTTTTATTTTTTGTACTTTAGTTAGTTTATTTAATTGTATTTATTTGTAGGTATTTGTATGTAATTAATTTATTGATAGTGTAGTGTTAGGTTTAATTGTAGATAATTGTAGGTAGTTTATTAAATTTATTTATTGATAGTGTAGTGTTAGGTTTAATTGTAACTTAGGTTAGGTTTTATTTTACAGGTAATTTTGTAATTATTTTAACTAGGTAGCTATTAAATTGTTATTAACTATTTAATAGCTATTGTACCTGGTTAAAATAAATACAAAGTTGCCTGTAAAATAAATATTAATCCTAAAAATAGCTACAATATAATTATTATTTATATTGTAGCTATATTAGGGTTTATTTTACAGGTAAGTATTTAGCTTTAAATAGGAATAATTTATTTAATAAGAAATAATTTATTTAGTTAGATAAAAATTATATTTAACTTAGGGGGGTGTTAGTGTTAGGGTTAGACTTAGCTTTAGGGGTTAATACATTTATTAGAGTAGCGGTGAGGTCCGGTCGGCAGATTAGGGGTTAATACTTGAAGTTAGGTGGCGGCGATGTTAGGGAGGACAGATTAGGGGTTAATACTATTTATTATAGGGTTTTTGAGGCGGGAGTGAGGCGGTTTATTGTTTAATAACTTTATTATAGTAGCGGTGAGGTCCAGTCGGCAGATTAGGGGTTAATAATTGTAGGTAGGTGGCGGTGACATTGGGGGCGGCAGATTAGGGGTTAATAAATATAATATAGGGGTCAGCGGTGTTAGGGGCAGCAGATTAGGCGTACATAGGGATAACGTAGGTTGTGGCAGTGTACGGGGTGGCAGATTATGGGTTAATAAGTGTAAGGTTAGGGGTGTTTAGACTCGGGGTACATGTTAGGGAGTTAGGTGCAGACTTAGGAAGTGTTTCCCCATAGGAAACAATGGGGCTGCGTTAGGAGCTGAACGCTGCTTTTTTGCTCAAACTGCCCTATTGTTTCCTATGGGGGAATCGTGCACGAGCACGTTTTTTAAGCTGGCCGCGTCCGTAAGCACCGCTGGTATTTAGAGTTGCAGTGGCGGTAAATTATGCTCTATGCTCCCTTTTTGGAGCCTAACGCAGCCCTTCTGTGTACTTTAAATACCAGCGGTATTTAAAAGGTGCGGGGGAAAAAAGCACGCGTAGCTAACGCACCCCTTTGGCCGCAGAACTCTAAATCTAGGCGATAGTTACACAAATATTTAAACTAATTACACCTAATCTAAGAGCCCTATGAAAATAAAAAAGCCCCCCAAAATAAAAAAAACAAACCCTAGCCTACAATAAACTATGAATGGCCCTACCAATGGCCCTTAATTTGGCATTGCCCCAAAGAAATCAGCACTTTTACCTGTAAATAAAAATACAAATCCCCCCCAACAGTAAAATCCACCACCCACACAACTATCTATCTATCTATCTATCTATCTATCTATCTATCTATCTATCTATTGGGTTATTGTAAAGCGCGGCTATTCACCCGTAAGGGTCTCAAGGCTCTGAGGGTTGCAGTTCAGTCGAAGAGCCAGGTCTTGAGGTCCTTTCTGAACTTAGTTAGGGCGGTAACTTGTCTGAGGTGCAGCGGGAGGGTGTTCCAAGTCTTGGCTGCCAGGTGAGAGAATGATATGCCTCCCGCTGTGGTTTTCCTGATGCGGGGGATGACAGAGAGGGCTTGGTCAGCCGATCGAAGTTGTCTAGCTGGGGTGTAGAAGGTAACACGGTGGTTCAAGTATTTGGGACCGATGTTGTGGAGGGCCTTGAATGCGTGGGTGAGAAGCTTGAAGGTTATTCTTTTGTTGATGGGGAGCCAGTGCAGGTCCCGCAGGTGTTTGGTGATGTGGCATTGACAAGGGATGTCAAGGATTAGTCTGGCTGAGGAGTTCTGCATGCGCTGTAGCTTCATGGTGGTGCCGGCATAGAGTGCGTTACCATAGTCCAGTTGGCTGCTGACAAGGGCATGAGTGACAGTCTTCTTGGTCGTGGTTGGGATCCATTTGAAGATCTTTTGCAGCAGGTGAAGTGTGTGGAAGCATGCAGAAGAGACAGCGTTGATTTGCCGGTCCATGGAGAGCGATGAGTCCAGGATGACGCCTAGATTTCGTGCATGGTCGGTGGGGGTTGGAGGGTGTCCGAGGGCTGTGGGCCACCAGGAGTTATTCCAAGCGGATGTGGTGGGAAAGAGGAGGAGGACTTCGGTCTTGTCTGCGTTCAGCTTTAGGCAGTTGTAGCTCATCCAGGTGGCGACTGCTGTCAGCCCTTCATGGACGTTTCTCTTGGCGGTGGTGGGGTCACTGGAGAGTGAGATGATTAGCTGCGTGTTGTCGGCATAGGAGACGATGTTGAGGTTGTGTCGGTCATGTCGACGGTGAGAGGGGCCATGTAGATGTTGAATAGGGTGGGGCTCAGCGAAGAGCCTTGGGGTACACCGCAGCTGATTTCTGTGGGCTTGGAGGTGAAGGGTAGGAGTCTAACTTTCTGGGTTCTGCCGGTAAGGAAGGAGGTGATCCATTCCAGCATCCTCTTCTTTCGACGTCTTCCTCAGAATGAAGGTTCCTTTAAATTACGTCATCTAAGATGGCGTCCCTTAGATTCTGATTGGCTGATAGATTTCTATCAGCCAATCGAAATTAAGGTTGAAAAAATCCTAATTGTCTGTTGCAATCAGCCAGTAGGATTGAGCTTTCATCCTATTGGCTGATCCAATCAGCCAATAGGATTGAGCTTGCATTCTATTGACTGATTGGAATAGCTATAGGTAGGTGTACGAATAGGTGTAAACATAACTTTTATTCTTCCATAGGAATCAATGGGATATTGGGCAGCAGCGAACATAAGCTTTCACTGCTTTCAGACTCCCATTGATTCCTATGGCATCCGCTGCCTCCAGGGCGGCGGATTGAAAACCAGGTACACTGGGCCGGAATAGTGGCGAGCGTACCTGCTAGATATTTGATAACTAGCAAAAGTAGTCAGATAGTGCTGAATTTGCATTCAGAACATCTATAATGACGTAAGCATCGATCTGTGTTGGACTGAGACCGGCTGATCATATGTTACGTCACAAATTTAAACTTTTGCCGGTCTGTAGGCTTTGATAAATGAGGCGAATCAAGCTCGCCACAATTACGCTGCAGAATTCCAGCGTATTTGCGGTTGACGGCTTGATAAATAGGCCTCTATATGTTGTTTGTATTATCCATCTCCTATGGATTTTTTTATTTCTTTGATCGTTATTAAAAGTTATATTTTAATGATAGGGGTGTCTACCTCCCCATACTCTCTATAATTGAGTGCTGCTATATGTGCTTCTTTTCCATTTATATTCACCCATTACTTTTGGCACTAAGCACACCCTCCATAAACTTCCTTTGTGGACTAATATAGGATACTTGTGTTACACACACTCTCCTTTTTCCCATGAAAGTAAAGCTGTTATGAATACATTACAAATGTTTAGTAAGGTGTTCCTCCTTTCCAAGTACTTTGCTTGGAAAAGCGAGCTTCAGTTAGAGATTGTACGTACTAAATCGCTATGCTCTGTGTGATGATAATTTAACTTTACCTTAAGATTCTATATCAATGGCCCTAAGACCCACTGAAGCTACATCACATATTTCCTGAGAGATTAACTGCTTGTTGGGTAATTGTGGCCAAGTCGGCACCACAGTTCATATTTGGTGGAAGTGTGTGCAGATTTGTCCTGTCTGGATTTAAATATTTGCCCGGTGGCATCTGTTTGCACCAAACCTCCAGCACTCCCACAAACTGACCTTTTTTATCAAGGGGCTATATACATTGCCTTTGGCCACTAGCCACATATGCATCTATTTACTTTTAGTTATGAAATTAGCTGTTGACCACAATTAATGTAATATTTGGCACAACTGGACTTACATCCTTAGAACTGTTCTGTGCATTAGATTAATAGGGAAATATGTGTTATTTAGCAGCAACAGGGGAGATATCAGCTGAAACCACCTAATCTTTTAGGTTGCATAAAAAACACCCTGGAATCATATTGTAATTTTTGCTATTGGGGCCTTGAGGATGTGACTTCCTTTTTTTCCCCCTACTCTTCATTCACTCTCTTGGGCTTCCCCATTACTTAGGAACAGGGCTCCCTTTCTGAACTCAGATTTAATATAGTTTTCATCCATAAAAATTGATAAAATAGAAACTCATTTAAAGGGACACTCAAGTCAAAATTAAACTTTCATAATTCGGATAGAACACACATTTTTAAACAACTTTCCAATTTACTTCCATTAACAACATGTTCACAGTCTTTTTATATTTACACTTTTTGAGTCACCAGCTCCTACTGAGCATGTGCAAGAATTTACAAAATATACGTATATGTCTAAAGATGTATATGTATGTATATGTATATATACAGTATATATATATATATATATATGTATATATATATATATACAGTATGTATATATATATATATATATATATATATATATATATATATATATATATAAATGTGAACATATGTAGTTATTTATATGTGCATATATGTATTTATAGACACATAGATACTTATGTACAAATATGTAGTCATATATACAATTGCATTGGAGCCCATTGCAGAAAAATAGATGAAAACCTAAAAAAAAATTATATTTAATAAAGTGTTATAGTATATACTGTAAATATTCCACATTCCAATGTTCTGCACATAGCATAATATAATATGTTCTATGTATTTATAAAGAAATATTCCTATATATAGCTGTATATATCTATACCTATTTATAATCATCTATATATATATATATATATATATAAAAATATATATATATATATCTAAGTATAAATATATATTGTATAAAAAAACATCAAATATATATATAGAAATATTTATTTAGGAATAAATAGAACAGTTTCTTCTATGTGAAGAACATTGGAATGTGAAATATTTGTATTTTCATACGCGATCGGGTTTGGGGAATATGTGAACACGCAAGTGATATTCTAACTTTGGCTTTTTGCATTCGTCGGGTTAGCACGCAAGTCAAAACAGTATAGACATATGGCATACTCTAAATACAATTTTGTACAATCGCATATGCATATAATTATATTGAAGAAGAAAAAAAAAAATAATAATATGGAAGAAAGCAACACTCTCTCAAACAAAGTTTAGTCTTATGGCTAAATATCTCTACAGAAAAACAAAGTGGACCAGATTACAAGTGGAGCACAAAATATCGCTTGCATGCAAGCAATATTAGTGCCCCACTTTGTAATACCAGCGCATTATAATGTGCACTGGTATTACAAGTTAATCGCAATGCGAATGCGAGCTCAGATTTGCATTTCTAGGAAGCATTGTGCTCACAAGAGCGCGTTTCCATAGGTTTTTTAGGCATTGAAAGAGGTAAGTAGTGCAGCGATGGGCAGCATTTTTTAATATATATGTGCATGAATATATAAATATATATTTATGTGTTTATATGTGTACGTATATACCCATATTAACACATAAATATATATGTATATAAGCCTATACATATATATTTATATTGCAGTCTAAGGAACACACAGTTCCTATAGACCGCAATGTAAAGGCACTTTTCAGTGCCGTTTTTTCTTAACACCCCACTCCCACCAAAGTTAAAGCCCCAAAACTGCCTACTGCCGGTTTTTTTTAGTAAAAAACTATAATGCCCTCTATTTTGAGGGCATTTGGGGAACTTTTAGAAAATTAACCATAGATCTAATCTCTAGTTAATTTTCAGAGCACTAATTGCTACCATGGGCTCGTGGTAGCAATAACCAGCCACTTTAAATGGCTAGTTAATTATCGCACTCCCGCAAACGGGCCAATTTGGCCAATTGCAGGAGCACAATAATTTAGCACTCCACTTATAATCTAGCTCAGTGTGTATAAAACAATATAAACATATGACAAATCAAAATAATGCACCTCCTTTTAATCATGGCCATTATAGAAACTAGGTTACACTGCAGGTATCTGATTGAGAGTTGTTGCACGTGTGCAAACAGGTCAGCACTGGAAGGTAGTGAAAAAAAAATTTCAACATAGCAGCACCCATGACTAGAGAGGTGGGGAATAACCTCAATACTTTGCCTATAAAGGGCCAGACTACGAGTGAAGCGCTATTTAACGCTCCCGCTCGAGTGTTAACTGCACTAGAAGTAAAGGTTTTAACTATGTATTTAGTGTAAATATTTCACATGCCAATGTTTTGCACATAGCAGAAAATGTGCTAAGTATTTTAAATAGATATCCCTATTTATATCTGTATATATATATATACTGTTATCAATAATCATGCATATATAAAATAAAATACACCAAAATACCATCAGAGTCAGCACTGATTGGCTAAAATGCAAATCTGTCAAAACACTAAGATAAGGGGGAAGTCTGCAGAGGCTTAGGGGCATATTTATCAGCGCATCATGTCCACCACACATCGATAAATGCCGACAGCATATGCTGTCGGCATTTATCATTGGACCACCAGTTCTTGTGAACTGCTGGTGCAATGCTGCCCACTGCTGATTTGCGGCCGCTAGCGGGGGTGTCAACCAACCCAATCGTATTATATCGGGTTGATTTCTGTCCGCGGCCTCAGAGCAGGCGGACAAGTTATGGACCAGCGGTCTTTAGATCGCTGCTTCATAACTTCTGTTTCCAACGAGCCTGAAGACTCGCCGGAAACAAGGGGCATCAAGCTCCATACAGAGCTTGATAAATAGGCCCCTTAGAAACAAGGTAATCACAGAGGTAAAAAGTGCATTAATATAATCATGTTGGTTATGCAAAACTGGGGAATGGGTAATAAAGGGATTAGCTATCCTTTTAAACAATACTAATTCTAGAGTAGACTGTCCCTTTAACGGGAGCTCTGAGTATGTGCTAACCCGACGAGCGTTAACTTGAATTGAGCTCAAGCAATCGCGTTTACTTTCAACTTCTAATATGAGTGATAAACCTATTATCGCTTGTGCGCAAATGTTAGTGCTCCACTCGTGATCTGGCTTAAAATGTATTTAGTGTTTAATGTCTCTTTTAATGTTGCACCATTATCTTTTCTTATTTTGAGGTTCAAGAAATTTTTTGAGATGATTCCAACCCAGTAGAGCCTTTATCAGCCTGGATGCTAATATTATTGATATCTCCCTACAATATTGCACCATCTATTCTCCTTTTTGTTTCTGAGGTCAGCAACATCATTGAAGCTTTCCTAAATACCTTCTAAATATGTATATGTATACAGTATATATATATATATATATATATATATATATATATATATATATATATATATATATATATATATATATATATATATATATAAAAAGTGGGGGGTATATTGTAGGGGGTAAGTCCCTACAAAACTTAGTTAGCGCAGGAAGTGGCTTAGGTTGCAGGGTAGGTAGGGGATTCAGTAGTGGCAGCCGTATATCTCAAAGAAAGGGGGGATGTCCTAGGATATCCCTCCAGTGGCAGAAATGGAGAGTGAGGGGTTTAGAGAAAAGCGCCTCTATAGGAATCTATTCCCACATTCCCTGTATAGGTTAATATACAAACAAAGTTGTTTAGTATAGAAAATATACAAGATTGGAATTTGTACTGTATAGAATTCCAACTAATAATACAATGTTATAATTTATAGTAATCACTAATTGTAGTTAGTACACTCAATTGTGTGTGTTTGCATATGTTCCATATAAATCACAATAACAAGGAAGTCCAGCCACAAATTAGATGTGGAAGAATAAATGTTGCAAATGCAATAAAGCTTAACACACTCTATCCAGTAGGTATTACACTTACTAGAACAAACCTCAATCGTATGAGGTAAGTTGCCGCCTCTTGTAAGTGAAAAACTTCAGGATTCCAGTAGTGTGGGTAGATATTTGGCCGTCTGTGTCTTGCCTTCTCCTCTCAGAGTATGGGTTCTGTATGCTGTATCTTTTCCTTCTCCTCTCAGAGTATGGATTCTGTATTCTGTGTCTTTGCCTTCTCCTCTCAGAGTATGGGTTCTGTGTTCTGTATCTTTGCCTTCTCTTCTCCGAGTATGGGTTCTGTATACTGGTGATGGAATTTCTCCAAGTTCCCCGCAGTATTTATATGGAAATAAAGGCAGAAGAGAAAAACATAGTGTAAAATCGTTTTTATTTAGATAAAAAGTAATATAAAAAGACAAGTGGCCACTCACATGTTCAATCCTCAAACATATGAGGTATGTAAAAGACACTCAGTATTAACCTGTGTTGCTCCACTTAAAGGATCTGGTGTGCAAGTGTTTTTCCTTTCAATTTCGCGGAAAATATCTTACAGAGATGTTTTAAAACCACAGATCCAGTGGTGTCCGTTTTTTTAGACTCAGGTAATACAGCATAGTAAAAGCAATAATATATGCAAAGTCAAGATGGTAAACTCATGGAGTCAGAATTGACTCCCAAAACAAACAAACAAAGTCTTGTAGTGAAATTCCCTAAGGATCCTTCGTTAATACATGCCAATGTCTTTTGAGGATCTTTTCTATTTCCCTGGCCCCAGTATTGTACGTGGTTATAAAGATGACTCCTGGATTGAAGTTTTTGTTATTTCTATTCTTGTTATTACATAACATTTTATTCCTATCCATCTTTTCCACCTTGGTGTATGCTGCTATTAGATCTTTCTCCTTATAACCTTTATGTAATAGTTTTGCTGTGAGACTAGTAGATTCTTCCTTGAAATCACCAATTACAGAAAGACCCCCAGTTACAAATAGAAACCCCACCAACCCCATTCTGGAGGCAGAAAACAAACCCCAAAAAAAGAGGAAGGGGAGAAGAAGAAGGGGCTGCAGAGAAGGACGAGTGGTCCAACTCAAAAAAACAAAAAGGGTCAAGATCAACAAAAATGTAGTAGAAGAAGAAAACTGTATAAAAATATTTAATCTTTCTACAAAAACACTGACAAAGATTGAAAATGATGTACTTCTAAAAGGTCTTAGTTTTGCACCCAAAAAAGGACCAAATGCCTTTGAATTATTCATTGATACACATAAGTTTATGAGGAAACTAACCCTACATAGACACTTCGAGAAAATAAAAAGAGATCGAATCAAAAATATGGAGAACATAAATGTAAAAAATCTAGACGATCAGGATTTAGAAACTCTAATTAATTTAGAAGAACTATTCCTAGAAGGAGAAAGGGTAGGAGCACAACAGGGATATACAATAAAAGACTCCAATATAGTTAAATTCAGTCCCCATACCAGCTTTAAACCTCCATCTACGTTCTTCCCAACCCAATCCAAAGGCTACCATATTGACTTAAACAAAATGTGTAATCAACATAAGATTAAATATGATAATTTAACCAAAAAAGAAAGAAACATCTTAAATCAACTTAAAAATAACACTGAAATTACAATTAGGGAAGCAGATAAAGGTGGCAGTATTGTTATACAGGACAGAGAAACATATATCAAGGAAGCAGAAAGACTACTTAAGGATGAAAATACTTATAAAAAGATACAAAATGATCCCACACCAATGTTTTCTAAGAAACTACAATAGTCATTTAGATACAGCAAAAACTGAAGGTGTACTCAATAATCAAGAGATGAAATTTCTAACCCAAGAAACACCTAAAACAGCCACTTTCTATCACCTGCCAAAGATTCATAAAGATCAGCAAAACCCACCCGGCAGACCAATAATTTCAGGAATAGGTTCTTTAACAACAAAACTTTCTGAATATGTAGACTCATACCTACAACCTTTGGTTCCAACTTTAAAAGCATACATCAGGGATACACCACATATTATAGAGCAACTGAGTAAAGTGGAATGGAAGAATAATTACAAATGGCTCACATTAGATGTAAGCACCCTATACACAAACATACCCCACAATAAAGGGATAGAGGCGATAAAATACTGGTTAAATAAAATAACAGATCTAGATGAAAAGAAGAAAGAATTTATCAAAGAATCAATCAAATTCATTCTTGAAAGAAATTATTTTAAATTTAATGAGGATTACTATGTACAGATTGGCGGTACAGCGATGGGGACTAAATTTGCCCCAAGCTACACCAATCTGTACATGGGTCTCTGGGAGGAGACGTTTATTTGGAACAACAATCCATACATTTCAAAAATAGTGACATGGGCCCGCTTCATAGATGACATTATTGTCATATGGAGTGGGGATGACATGGAACTAAAAGATTTTGTGACATACATTAATCGTAATGATTTTAACCTTACATTTACAGACAAAAGCAACAGAGAGGAGATAGAATTTCTTGATTTAATTTTATTCTCAGAAAATAACGTAATTCTAAGTAAACTGTACAAGAAACCAACAGATAGCAATGGCTATCTTAATGCCAAGAGTGGTCACCATCCCAAATGGATTAACAATATACCATTTGGACAGTATCAGAGACTAAAAAGAAATTGCTCAAAAAATAGTGATTTCAAGGAAGAATCTACTAGTCTCACAGCAAAACTATTACATAAAGGTTATAAGGAGAAAGATCTAATAGCAGCATACACCAAGGTGGAAAAGATGGATCGGAATAAAATTTTATGTAATAACAAGAATAGAAATAACAAAAACTTCAATCCAGGAGTCACCTTTATAACCACGTACAATACTGGGGCCAGGGAAATAGAAAAGGTCCTCAAAAGACATTGGCATGTATTAACGAAGGATCCTTAGGGAATTTCACTACAAGACTTTGTTTGTTTGTTTTGGGAGTCAATTCTGACTCCATGAGTTTACCATCTTGACTTTGCATATATTATTGCTTTTACTATGCTGTATTACCTGAGTCTAAAAAAACGGACACCACTGGATCTGTGGTTTTAAAACATCTCTGTAAGATATTTTCCGCGAAATTGAAAGGAAAAACACTTGCACACCAGATCCTTTAAGTGGAGCAACACAGGTTAATACTGAGTGTCTTTTACATACCTCATATGTTTGAGGATTGAACATGTGAGTGGCCACTTGTCTTTTTATATTACTTTTTATCTAAATAAAAACGATTTTACACTATGTTTTTCTCTTCTGCCTTTATTTCCATATAAATACTGCGGGGAACTTGGAGAAATTCCATCACCAGTATACAGAACCCATACTCTGAGAGGAGAAGGCAAAGATACAGAACACAGAACCCATACTCTGAGAGGAGAAGGCAAAGACACAGAATACAGAATCCATACTCTGAGTGGAGAAGGAAAAGATACAGCATACAGAACCCATACTCTGAGAGGAGAAGGCAAGACACAGACGGCCAAATATCTACCCACACTACTGGAATCCTGAAGTTTTTCACTTACAAGAGGCGGCAACTTACCTCATACGATTGAGGTTTGTTCTAGTAAGTGTAATACCTACTGGATAGAGTGTGTTAAGCTTTATTGCATTTGCAACATTTATTCTTCCACATCTAATTTGTGGCTGGACTTCCTTGTTATTGTGATTTATATGGAACATATGCAAACACACACAATTGAGTGTACTAACTACAATTAGTGATTACTATAAATTATAACATTGTATTATTAGTTGGAATTCTATACAGTACAAATTCCAATCTTGTATATTTTCTATACTAAACAACTTTGTTTGTATATTAACCTATACAGGGAATGTGGGAATAGATTCCTATAGAGGCGCTTTTCTCTAAACCCCTCACTCTCCATATATATATATATATATATATATATATATATATATATATATATATATATATATATATATATATATATATATATATATATATATATACATATATATATATATATATATATATATAGTATGTATGAATATGTATATATATATATACTGTATGTATGAATTTATATATATATATATATATATATATATTTATTTGTATATATATATACATTTATAAACATATGGGACATATCCTCTGAATGACTTTATTATTTCTTTTTACATTAATTTTTGTTATGCTATTGTTATTGTGATATTATACACTTTTTCTTTTTATAGTCAGCTATGGTTGTGACTGTTATAAATATATAAACTACATATACTAACAATATTGTTCTTAGTACAGAGCTCCACAGTAAAATAACAAAATAATAACTTATACAAGGAATATGACAAAATCATCTGTTTAAAAAAATGCACCTGCTATGCTATGTCTAACTTAGATTTTGAAAGATCTACATTGACTGAGCTTCAGCAAATTATCTACTGTCAAATGGAAAAAAATATATATCCAGGGAATGAAATTTTGTTTTTAAAACAAATAACAAGAGAATCACTTATTCTAATATAATAAAAAAAAAAGTCATAAAAAAACACACCTGCAATCTTATGTCCAAGTTAAATCTTGAAACATCCACAGGGAGTGTGATTCAGCTCATTAGCTGCGTTCAAAGGAAAAGAAAAGCTATCCTGGGCGTGAAATTTAAACCTAAGGGATTTTGCATAAAAAGGCATATATTAAAATTATGATAGGCATTTCGTTTCAGCATGTACTTAAAACAGCTACTGCTAGGATGGAGATTTCTGTTTTTAATAAGGATTGTAGCCGAAATAAAATACTACCCATCCTGCACCCTAGATGGGCAATATGACCTGCCAAGTATAATTAGGAAGGGGGATGTGGAACTTGGAGGAATATTTTCTATGCATAATATGGATGTTCCTCTAGACCTATCTTTCAGAAAACATCCAGGTACATTTAAATGTGTTGGGTAAGTATCAAAATTATTTTATTAATTAAATTAAAACATAGTGAGCAAATACATTATGTAGTTCTTGATCGAATTATTAAGGGCTAGATTAAAAGTGTTGCGCAAACGTTTGTGCTTTGATATTCACAATAGTTTGCGTGCAGGTTAAATTGCGCTCATATTACAAGTTGAGCACAATTGCGTAAGCGCTGTCTTGATTTAAGCTAGAATCATTACCACGATCTCAGAACTGTGGTTAAATGTTTTGCAAAATTAAGAAGTTGCACAAAACACATGAAAAATACATTACAAACTACAGTTACACTCATAATAACACTGTCTAAAAGAAATTATTTTAAAAAATATAGCACACAAAGTTATAAAGGCTCAAAGATAGGAGATCTCAGGCAAAGGACTTTAACATTGAGATACATACTTTACATGTTTAAAGATGTATATGTATGTGTATATGTAAACCGATATATAATCATGTATATATATATATATATATATATATATATATATATATATATATATATATATATATATATATATATATATATAAATAAAAATAAGTATATATATATATATATATATATATATACATATATATATACTCTCCAAAAAGCAGGCAGCTCACTGGTCTTTGCAATAAAACTCGAATTTATTATATCAGATTAAAAAACAAACGTTTCGGCACTGCATTGTGCCTTTGTCAATGTTATACAACAACAAGTACAAGGACAGAGTGCACCCAAGCACCCAGGATCAGCAGTGGACTGATCCTGGGTGCACTCTGTCCTTGTACTTGTTGTTGTATAACATTGACAAAGGCACAATGCAGTGCCGAAACGTTTGTTTTTTAATCTGATATAATAAATTCGAGTTTTATTGCAAAGACCAGTGAGCTGCCTGCTTTTTGGAGAGTATAGTTATGATATTAGCAGTGCACCGTGGCATTATTTAAAGTATGATTGTGCTATCCTATCCATGACATTATATATATATAGGTAAAAAATATATATTGTACCAAAATACCATCAGATCTATATAGAAATATGTTTTTATGAATACATGGAGCATATTCTGCTATGTGCAGAACATTGGAATGTGAAATATTCATATTTTCATGTTGTTTTAGTGCATATGAGAATAAGAGTTTGGGTCCATCTTTTTCTACATTGACATCTATGGAGGAAGAGGTTATCTTTTGCATGACAGTCTTATTGGGCTGGTAGTAACTTGCTTGTGAGTATCGGGTTTGCGCAAGCATAATAACTTTTTACTTTCAACACATAAAACCAGCACAACCTGACGCACGCAAAAAG
Source organism: Bombina bombina (assembly GCF_027579735.1). Lineage (NCBI taxonomy): Eukaryota > Metazoa > Chordata > Amphibia > Anura > Bombinatoridae > Bombina > Bombina bombina. The sequence goes on from NC_069502.1 coordinate 331,304,561, forward strand.
TTTACTTCTAGCGCACCACTTGTAATCTAGCCCTTAATATCCAAAATTGTCAAAAAACTAAGAGAACTACCCAAAGGGTCAGAAAATAAAAATAAATTCTATAAAAACATTCCTTTCATGAACCTATGATTTTCAGTTTTATTTTTACAATAAATAACATTTGCTTTTAGTATAACTAATATAATAGTATGCTTTTCTGTTAATGATTACAAAAACAGGGTCTTATTATTTCCTTCCTTTTTAAATGTCCCTGAAAATATATTTTCACATATTCATCAAAATAACATCAGATATGACACACAATTTGTAGTCCATTCTCCACAAAAGACAAGGGGGACCATTTATCGATGTCTGGCGAACATGATCCGCTGATTAACATTGCACAAGCAGTTCTGGTGAACTGCTTGTGCAATGCCACCCCCCTGCAGATTCACGGCCAATCGGCCGCTAGCAGGGAGTGTCAATCAACCCGATTGTATAGGATCAGGCGGACTGATGTCCACAGCCACAGAAGCAGCGGACGAGTTAAGGAGCAGCGGTCTTAAGACCGCTGCTTCTTAACGCCTGTTTCCGGTGAGCCTAAAGGCTCAAGCGGAAACAGGGGTATTTGGCCCCATTCAGGCCAGGGGTATTTGGCCTTGTTTGGGCCATGATAAATCGGCCAAAAGGTGTAAAATGAAACTCCAACTGAATAGTAAAACCTTGAAAAAAGAAAAGTTTGCTTTTTTTTTTTTACGAGTAAAGAACAAATATACATTACAGAAAAAAATGCAATCTTTTTTGTTAAAACTTTGGGTTATAGACTAGTGAAAATATTATAGGTTGCAAATTCTCTTGATATAATCATTTATTTAGATATTGTTTTTTAAGGGAAATTTGTTAAAATCTCTAAAATATTCTTAATTTTAAAAAAATACTGTTAAAAGTGTTTTAAGGCTCAATAGCAATTTATTAATAACTTTTATTATAATTCATTCTACACATCTTTTAGTGATATCAATAGATATTCAACAAAGTAAACATTACATTTTAAAAGGGGATTAATATATTATTTATTTGTGGTTATAAAAGATAGGATTTTAAAAATGTATTACTGTCATAATAAATGTGTTTAAAACAGTACACAGTATTTGTCTATCAAGTTACACGGAAAACAATTTTTTTTAGTAATGTATTTGTGCACAAACATACACTTCCTGTTTCGAAATCATAGCAAACAGCTTTAACATTAACTTTTTAATGCAAAATATTTCCATATTTTTAATGTGTTGTATCATATGCATAATATAATGTGTTTAATGCTAAGAGACTATCATTAGGAGAGGAAGTTTTTGCTTGTTTGTTTGTTAATGTAAAACTGTATAAAACAACTATACAATTACTACTCTGCTTTTGATCACATGATTTTTACAAGGATCCAACACATAGTAACAGATGTAACTATTGGGATCTAAAGTATTTTATACATTTTACTGGTTTGCTACAATTATGTAATACTGAGATAGCTTATATTTTGTTTTCTTTTAAGCAGGGGAATATCTAGATATTGCTAAGCCTCAGGGCAAAAGCTGTGGCTGGCCCCCCATTTCATAGGCACTCTTTCTGGCTATTTGTAATCAGTAGACCTTGAGCTGGCAGCCAAATTGGAAAAAGAGTAGCTGCTTCTTTATGAATGACAGTCATCCTTCCATTTGAATAGTCTGTGCTAGATGATATGCCCAGCTTTCCTGTACAAATATGGCTGCATGTTTTTCTGTATAGAAACTCTGTGGCAGCCATCTTGGAAACCCTGCCACTATATTGTAACGGCTAATTCATACACTTTTCTTAAACTGTAAACCTGGTTTACAATCAGAGGGGCCAGATAGGATGCAAGTGAGGTGATGCCAATACTGATTGCATGGCCTAATGTGACACATAGAGGTGTGGCTCCAGTCTCATTTGGGACCTCTGAGACCACAGTAGTTATACCCTTTGTCTTTAACATGTTACAGAGTGAAGATATCTTGGGGTCAATGTATAACTGGTTATTTATTGATGTATTATTTACCTGAATTATTTTACAAGAATATGACATTAAAATCCATCTTCCTCCTGTATTAATTGGTTTTGTTTAGTCTGTTTTATGTATCTGTATTTCTCTTTTACATTGATTCATAGCCTCGGTGTACACAGATTTTAAAAATACATTTCCATATTATTATTAGGCTAATATTTGCTTTGAATAAATAAATATGTCTTGCATTTATTTTGTGTTTATCGTCTCTTTAAGTCATCAGATCGAGTTCTTTTCCCTAGTATCGATCAATCTGACGTGGCCTCTGTAAAATGCTACACTTATTGTGTCTATTCAGACCAAAGAAGCGAATAGGCTTGAAGCAGAGGTTTACTAAGCCTTAAATAATCTTAGATAGAAAATAAGCACCTTTTCTTTAATTACTAATGTAAAGAGGTATATTGTCTAACACAAAACTCTTTCAGTTTTAATTTAAGAAGTTTCCAGTTTGTACAGTCAATGAGGTTTGCCATTGAGGAAATAAACAAGAACATAAAATTGCTACCTAACCTGACCCTGGGGTACAGAATCTATGATGGATGCATTACTCATTATCAAGCAATACGAGCTGCACTGTCCTTGATTACCGGAGTTGGACATAATACTGACAATTGTACCCACCTGCCATTAACACCAGTAATCATTGGAGGTTCAAAGTCTACCCAATCTATTATCATTGCAAAGATCGTAGAGGTTTTCAACATGCCAATGGTATGCTTTAGTTTCATTTTTAATTGTATATTTTGATTTGAAATATAAAGTGTTTTTTTATTATTTTCTGGAACATTGTCATATAAAAGCAGATTTTATATTTATGAATAAATTAATTAATAGTTAATCAAAAGTCAAATCAGTAGAAAATATAGTTGTTTTTTTTATGTAACTTGTACCATATATAGCTGCTAAGTAGGACCTGCCAACTTGATTGTTTGAAAAATCAGATGCCATGTCAAGTCACAGGAATGTCCAGACCAGCTATATACAAATCCAATTTTAGCCCAGTTTAGCTGACTTTTCATCCGACTTGCCAAAACAGTTTTCTCATTAGCTGTGAAGTATTCCTTAAACTTCTTTAAAGTTCTTTGAAACACAATTCTAAACTAACTTGGTAACCAACACACAACTGAAACCCAAACATGTGTTAAATTAAAATATTGTAATAGTGTATTTTAAACACAATCATTTTATTAAAGGGATTCGATAGAGCTTCACATTTTAAACAACTTTCCAATTTGCTTTCATTATAAATTTTGATAGTTGCTATAGTTATATTTTTAAAGGGACATTAAACACTAAATACATTTTATAGGAATAGTATTGAGATTTTGCCCCACCCCCCTGTAGTCATGGGTGCCACCATGTTGAAATCTGTCATTTACTACATTCCAGTGCTGAGATGTTTGCAAATGTGCAGCAACTCTCCCTCAGATACAGGAAGGTGCTGAAACTTGCCTCCTTTCCATGGCATTATAGTGAGACAGGAACATGTGACAGGAATATGTATTGTTACAAACTCTGTTGCTATATAGTGCTCAAAACACGTACACTGTCTGAGTCAACCTAGGTTTGATCTTATGGAAAGGAACTAAACTTTATGGATACCAAGAGAAAGAAGTAAATTAAAAATATATAATAAAATACATTGGAAAGCAAAACATGCAGCCGACTTAGTGCACATGATATGGAACTGTCCCAGAATCAGACAACTCTTGATGAAAGTAGAATTTTGGCTAAAAAACATACTCACGGTTCTCCCTCTTGAGCTGACATTGCTATATAGTGTGTTTTTAGGGAAGGTTAGGGGAAAAACTACATCCTCAGTATAAAGTAATCAATATGACCATTCTTGCAGTCAGATATTTAAAGTGGATGTAAATTTTTAACATATTGACCTTCCAAATCTGTTCTTATGCACTCTTTTATTAATACCGCATACTTTTTTTCTTTAAATGTAGAAAAAATAAGTTAATATTTACGTTTGTAACTCGTCTCCGTTTTCAGGCAGAGCTCCTCCCATCCATAATTTCCCTTCTTTTCAGCGCATAACGTCTGGAGCGGTCCCACCCGCTCTCTGACGTATTACCCTTGCGCGTTCACGATGGCTCCTTTTTGTGCGCATGCGCTTCTAATTTAGTGCCGAATATGCGCATGCGTGTACTCTAGACTTCCTGAATTGCGCATGCGTTTCTAAACTCGCGATCGTGACTTCAAATCTTTGTGCGCATGCGTTGCTAGCGGGTATGTTATCAAAGCTTCGAAAGCCAGCTGAAGTTGTTTTACGCATGCGCTTATAAAAGACACATGCGCATAAATTCACAATGACGTTAAGAAAAAGGGGCTGGACGCCACGGGGTACGCCAAATTATTAGTTTAGGCAAATGTCAATCACTGTAAGAAAAGCGGAACAAAATGGCGGGCGGAGGGAGAAAGCAAGACTTTTTTAGTTATAGAGGTATATATATCGATATAATATTATGTTTTTACAAAATTGATGACTTAAACTTATGCTATTTTTGGATGATAAAGCAGTTGTGACTGTCGACTAGCAGTGAGTTTACATCCACTTTAATTTTCAAGAAGTGGAAGATGAAAACAATCCTATCTGTTGCTGAAGTCAAAAACCATTTGAGAAAACAATGTATATTAGAGCAGATAGATACCACTATGAATGATGAAGCGGATATCAGGAAGTTTTTCACAAAATGGTCAGTTTTTATTAAAACCCTACCTCCAGCTGAAATATACTATTTGATTTTTCCATTTAGGAACTCAGAATTAGTGTTATTGGGAGTATGGTAAGGATATTTTTCTTACCAAGTTATCCGGCCCAGCTGTGAGGGGAGGGGGAGAGGGGGGGAGGAGAGGGGGGATGGAGAGGAAGGAAGGGGAGATATATATTCCCCCCCCCCCTATTTTTTTTCCTACTTTCTCCTTCGTTCCCCTGGTGGAAGAGGGCACTCACTAGGAAGGGAAAAAGGAGGAGAGGGGGGAGGAGGTGAGAGGGAAAGGTGAAGATAAGACTGTTGGTCAACACATAGGGGTAATTCTGAAGTCCTGTGAATTACTGGAACAAGGTATAAGGAATTTGGATGGGTTAATTCATAAGGTAAACTTCCATGTTACTTGTATATTTTCATGCATACCCCTCATATATTCTGTGGACTACAATGTAAATATCAGTTTGCGATATTGGGTTATATTATGTTAGAGGGAAATTACTATAATTGGTGGCTCTTGGTTAGTTAACAACCAAGCAGGGAAGCGGGTGGCTGAGGGGCAGAGGGGAGGGGGGATATTGAAAAAAAGAGAAAATTGAACTGTTGGTAAACATCCAGGGGTAAACATGTAGTTCTTATGAATTATTAGTACAAAATGTCAGGATCTGGGTTGTGCTATCTTATAAGGTAGAACTTTCAGGTTTTTCTTTTTTGATTGTTTAAACTGTGGATCATAAAGAAAAGATCAGATTGTGACATAAATATAGCTGTACAATTTAGGTTGGAACTCAAATCTGCATAATTTGTATGTATTTTTTCTAATGTAAATATTGTGTTGTAGTATATCCCTTGTCCTTTATTCTTTTGTACCCTGAATCAGATTACCAACTTAAAAATAAATTTAAAAAAAACAAAAAAACATTGGAAAGCTTTTTAAAATTAAAATTAAATAGCATCTGAGAGCGTCACACTAAATGATAGAGACATCAAACTCAGCATAGAATCTATCAGCAGTTAAGTACTGTGTGGCATGAGGCAGCAGTGACTGCAACATATTCTAGAGGAAGAGTGGAGCAGTTCTTCAGGTAAGAATGCACTTTTTAGTTAAAATTTATCATAATTTTAAACAGTAAGTGGCAATGTAGCACCTTTTATTTCCCCTTCATCTTGAAAAGTTTCAAGTGGCATACCAAAATATACAATGAAGCTTAATTAAAATTCCTAGTCAACTGTAGATTTATTTCCTAATTGTTTTGGTCCATTACTATTGTAATTAGTATGTAACACTCATATGCAAAATATATAAGGGATATTACATCATTTTTAAAACTACTCTAGAGGGTTCTCAAAGAGGAAAATATAGATTACTAAATCTTAACTACTGAAAATGAATATTTAAATTATTAGTTCATTCTTATGTAGTATTGACATTGTTTTTCAGGTGTTTATATATATATATATATATATATATATATATCCTTTCTAAAACTAAATGGCTGAACCTCATAGGCCATCACATTTATTATGAATGCAATGAAATGTAAATACTAACGTCACTACATTAGATTCCATTAAAAAAAAAAGTCAAATTACACAAACAGAACTAGAATCAAATACAAGTTAAAACATTGGGGATGATTTATCATGTCCCGTACAGCCCCTAATGCCTCTGTTTTCGTGTGAGCCTTCAGGCGGTCTTAAGACCGCTGCTCCTTAACTCGTCCACCTACTCTGAGGCGGCGGACAGCAATCCGGTATACGATCGGGTTGATTGACACCCCCTGCTATCGGCTGATTTGCCGCAAACCTGCAGGGGGCGGCATTGCACAAGCAGTTCACCAGAACTGGTTGTGCAATGTTAAATGCCAACAGCGTATGCTGTCGGCATTTAGCGATGCAGGACAGACATAATTCACTATAGCGAATCATGTCCGTCCGGGGTATGATAAATCTACCCCTTAGGGTTAATATAAAAAAAAAAAATGATATACTTCTCAATTCATTATTTGTGTAATCAGAGCACAGTTTTAGGAACACTGATATTCTCTTCTTTTATTACTCTGGTGAAGGTAATTGTCACTGCAGTATTGTCACAGCTCACATTACCCACCCACTTTAACAATAATGGCTATGGAAGACAGTTATATAAATCATATTGCATGGGCTGACGTATTGTTTTGTACTACTATCCATCACACCTTCTAAAATGTCATACAGAAATATTACTACTGCAACATTTTTTCAATGGCTAACTGCATTAATGGTAACTATGCATTGGTGTTGCATTTTGCTGCACCATTTGCATCTTTGATGATCACAAGCAGGACTGAATGCCAAAGATTATATTACTTTAAAGGGGATGCCTTTTGTATTATTTATTAGCCATGATACAAGCTCATTAATATTGTCTCTCGTTCCAAAAGCTTAGAAGCAGGAGTGATGTGCTTTATAATAGAACTAAACTAGCAACATATTATCATTTGCAAAATTAGAAATAAAATGTCAGGTAAAGTTAGGTGTTTGCAAACTACCCTCTAACAAACATTCAACTGAACTTCATCCACAGATAAGCTACTTCTCAACTTGTGCATGTTTAAGCAACAAGTACGAGTATCCAACATTTCTTCGCACCATCCCCAGTGATTTGTTCCAGTCTCAAGCTTTAGCACAGCTAGTTAAACATTTTAACTGGTCATGGATTGGTGTAATAACTGAAAATAATGACTATGGCTCACATGCTGTTAGACTGTTTAAAGCCGAGGCTGAAGCGTTGGGAATATGTGTGAGCTTTACTGAAATTGTACCTACGATTATTTATCCAGGAACAATTTCACAAATTGTAAAAAGTATCTCCATACACAAAGCAAAAGTTGTTTTAATGGTCATGAGTGAAAATGTTGCAGCCCTGATATTTAAAGAAGTACTTTCTCAAAATGTAACTGGAATTCAATGGATTGCAAGTGAGTCTTGGGCTACCACAGAAATGTTTTTTAATGAAGAATCATACCCATATTTTGGTGGCACAATAGGATTTGCTATTCAAAAAGCAGAAATACCAGGCCTGAAACAATTCCTTCTTCAAATTCATCCATCACAGCAAACACACAACCCCTTCATAACTGAGATGTGGGAAGATGTTTTTAAATGTTCTCTGAAAAGTGACAACAATCTATCTGATGTGAGCAAATCACCATGCACCGGCACTGAAGATTTACACAAAAGTGACAGCATTTATCTGAATATGAATAATCTACGGATATCGTACAGTGTTTATAAAGCAGTTTATGCAGTTGCTCATGCATTGCATGATATGCATAACTATTTATTAAATAAAACCTCAAGCACGCCGTTCAGGTTGGATCTTTGGAAGGTAAGATAAAAAAAAGTACATCAAAGTGAGTTCAGTTAATTTGTCCAAATACAAAAAAACTAAACAATTTAAATTTACTTCTTTTGTCAAATTTCCCTTTATTTGTATTGTTTATTGAAACTTAACTCCTTTCTATGAGAGAATATTTAGAGCATGGACTTTAGCACTATGGGCTCCATTTATGAAGCTGTGATGTTAGCTTCTAAGCGCAATGCGAACAACAAGTTAAGAACCATAGGTATTAAAGGGAGAGTCAATATTAGATTTTTTGTTGTTTAAAAAGATAGATAATCCCATTATTACCCATTCCCCAGTTTTGCATAACCAACACAGTTATAACAATACACTTTTTACCTCTGTAATTACGTTGTATCTATGTAGACTGCCCCCTTATTTCAGTTCTATTAACAGACTTGCATTTTAGCCAATCAGTACTGACTCCTAGGTAACGCCCTCTAGTGGTGAAAAACTGTCAAAATGCCTTCAGATTAGAGGCGGCTTTCAAGATCTAAGAAATTAGCATATGAGACTACCTAGGTTTAGCTTTCAACTAAGAATACCAAAAGAACAAAGCAAAATTGGTGATAAAAGTAAATTTGGATCATGAAATTTTGTTTTGGACTTTAAGGCTGTTGTTTCCTAATCCGATCAAACTCACACTAGATTGATCTAACCAGGGTTATTGACTGCCCTAGCTCTGGCACATCTGGTTGTACAAGAGCAATGGGAGGGATGGCACAAGAGAGTTATGGTTCAATCATAACTATATCCATCACTGAGGCAGGCTCCTGTAGTCAGGTTCTGTGCATGGGAACCTAGTCTACCTGCATCTTAAAAAAAATAAAATACACACATATATATATATATATATATATATATATATATATAAACAGCAGGCAGGCCAACACTCACAGTTAATATTTCATCCACCCAGGGTGCTTCCAAAGTATTGATAATAGTGAAGAAAAGGGATGCACTCGCCAGGATTTTCAAAGTTACCATTTAATGTAACGTTTCAGAGTGTTACCCCCTTCGTCAGACAATACAAAATAACAATGGAACGTTACATTAAATGGCAACTTTGAAAATCCTGGTGAGTGCATCCCTTTTCTTCACTACTATATATATATATATATATATATATATATATATATATATATATATATATATATATATATATATATATATATATATATATATATATATATATATATATATATATATATATGAACAAAAAGAATGCAGACAACTTCTCCAATGTCCAATACTCGATTTATATATCTTTGTTAAAGGAATTTTACAAAAACACATGCACACTCCTGAGCATATCTAAATCTGCTCTCATGAGAGAGAGTTGAATTTCAACCAAGGATTTAAAGACTAAGAAGTATATTGTATAGAAGAAGGATACTAAATAGTTTATGTATTCACAAGCCATTAATAACAAAAAAATATTATTCATCTTTATTTGCTTTTACTTAATTGTAACTTTTTTCTTTTATACCAAAACTGTTTTCATGATATTCCAACTTTTCTTTTAGTTCAATGGGCAGTAAAGTCAATTTTAAACTTTAATGATTCAGATAGAGTAAGCAATTTTAAACAACTTTCCAATATATTTATATTAAATATTTTGCTTTGTTCTCTTGTTATCATTTGTTGATAAGTATACCTAGCTAGGCCTCAGGAGCAGAAATGCATTACTGGGAGTTTGCTGCTGATTGATGACTGCACATATATGTGTCTTGCCATTGGCTCACCTGATGTGCTCAGCTAGCCCTCAATAGTGCATTCCTGGTACTTTAACAAAGGATACCAAGAGAATTAAGTGCATTTGATAATAGAAGTTAATTGGAAATGTGTTAAAAGTTTGTGTCCTATTTGAATCATGAAAGAAAATGTTTTGGGTTTGGCCAGTGTTACATGAAAATTATTTGCGAACGACCCACTTAAAAATAGTAGCAGCGCTAGTACTACCAGCATTGCTACTGTGACAAAACCACCGGATTTGTCCATAGCCTCCTCCAGCAGATCTTAGCCTTTGAGCACTCTGCAATAAGTTAAAAATCGCCCTTTCACTTCCCTCCCTCCCCCTAAGAATGCTGGTTGGCTAGAAAATGTCACAGTTTCTCACTGTCAATCTACTCTGTTGCTCCTTCCTGGTTTGCAAGCATTGGATAATGCCTGCTTGCATCATAAAAACAGCATACAGCAACTGTCCTTGAATATTCGTTACAACATTTTCATCCCACCAGGTGCTGAACCAAAGAAGCTTACATTCCTGCTTTTTCAAATACAGATGCCAAGGGGATGAAGAAAAATTGATAATAGTAGTCAATTAGAAAGTTGCTTAAAATTGCATGCTCTATCTGAATCATGAAAGAAAAAAATATCAGCTCAGTATCCCTTAATATTGTTCTAATGGCTTCTCAAGTTTAATATACTCTTTCAGCTCGTAGAGCAGTATTAATATAGGTTCCTATTAACTTTGCTGTACATTAGCAATATATATTACATTACCTATTATCTTGTATTTGTTCAGTTATATAAATAATTTTATTTGTTCCCTAGTTGTTTCAATTTCTGAAAAATGTAAACTTCACAATGGGTGCTGGCGACAAAGTGAACTTTGACCAAAATGGAGATCCATATCCATCTTATGACCTTGTGAATTGGCAAAAATCAAATAATGGAGCCTTTATTTTTGCTCATGTGGGAACATTCAACAAAGATGAGAAGTTTATGGTAGATGAAGATAAAATTGTATGGCAAGGAAGTCAAAAAATGGTAGGGGCTATGTAAAACAATGTTTAGTTATCATTCTACTTTTAAAATACTTGATGCTGTTGGATGCTTCTCTTTAAAAACTATTATGATTTTTACATTATAAAAGAAAGGTTTGCAGTAAATTAATATTTTACTAACTGGTTTTATGTCAGCTGTGCATGTCGATCACATGCACATTAGAGTAGGGTTGCCATCCGTCCCTTAAAATACAGAACACTTATAAGTTACACATGCTGCAGGGTGTGCAGGGAGGAATATGAATAGTGCTGTCCAGAAACACAATACATGTTCCACCCTGCATACCCTGCAGCATGTGTAACTCATAAGTGTCCAGGAAAACATGGCTGAGGTGGCAACCCTACATTAGAGGGACATATAACCCCAAATTAAAATAGGGCAATACTCTCTTTCAAATGAGGGGTCTCATCCCCCCTATAATTAAATCAGATGAGGATACAGAGGCAAGTGATCACCATTTTTAACAGTGATCATCTGCATTCTGGAGCAGTGTTTCTCAACTGCGGTCCTCAAGTAACTCCAAAAGGCCAGGGTTTCATAATAGCTGAACCAGTGCTCAGGTGAAGTAATCAGCTGATCAGTAACCATGGTTACGAACCTGCTCTCACCCATCAGCTGATTATTTCACCTGTGCGGTTCAGCTATAATGAAAACCTGGCCGGTTGGGGGTACTTATGGACCGTGGTTGAGAAACAGTGATCTAGAGGGATAAATGACCCCTCATTTGAAAAAAGGGATTTACCCTCATAAATTGTTGTCACTTTTCCCTCTAGCAAATAAAATATGGAATTAAAGGTTCCGTACTTAGCAGTTAACAGTATTGTGATAACTGGATTACCTCAGCTATTATATATTTTTAGATAATACTGTTAGAAAAATAAATTAGACTAATGTATCTTAAAATCAAAAGGCTCTTCAGAATAATAAAACTAGGTTGTTTACTTTCATGTGACCCGCTGCTTCCAGTTATTAAAAAACTGATTAGGCTAAATTAGTTCATAGATTACATCATTAAGTTTCTCAAAACCAGTGTTTCAACATAGCAGATTTAAATTGTAATGTTTTCTAATTATATATATAAATTACATTATATGAACTGGGACACATTGATGTATCTGCTTCAATGGTTTTTCTAATTCATTAGTATCCATGAGCAACTACCCATGTAGCAATGCTAAAGAAACAAGTAGAAAATTACATTCAGTTTTTTAAGCAAATATGTAAGTTCTTCCAACCTTTAAAGTCTATCAGCTAGATTACGAGTTTTTCGTTTTGAGCTGTGCGGTGCTAACGAGCAGTTGTCTCTCACTGCTCACTTACCTGCAGCGCTGGTATTACGGGTTTTTACAAACCAGGCGTTAAAAGGCAAGAAGTGAGCGTTGAGCAAAATTGTGCTCCTTACCGCACTTCAATACCAGCGCTGCTTAAGTCATCGGTGATCTGGTCGTACGTGCTTGTGCACAATTTCTCCATAGGAATCAACTGGGAGAGCCGGCTGAGAAAAAGTCTGACACCTGCAAAAAAGCAGCGTAAAACCCCTTACACAGCCCCATTGGTTCCTATGGGGAAATACATTTTATGTTTACACCTAACACCCTAACATGAACCCCGAGTCTAAACACCCCTAATCTTACACTTATTAACCCCTAATCTGCCGCCCCCGACATCACCAACACCTACATTATACTAATTAAACCCTAATCTGCCGCTCCTGACACCGCCACCACCTTTATTATACTTATTAACCCCTAATCTGCTGCCCCCAACATCGCCAACACCTACATTATATTTATTAACCCCTAATCTCCCTCCCCCAATGCCGCTACAACCTATGTACACTTATTAACCCCTAATCTGCGGTCCCCAACATCACCGCCACTATAATAAACATATTAACCCCTAAACCGCCACACTCCCGCCTTGCAAACATTAGTTAAATATTATTAACCCCTAATCTGCTGCCCCTAACATCATCGCAACCTACCTACATTTATTAACCCCTAATCTGTTGTCCCCAACGTCGCCACCACTATACTAAATGTATTAACCCCTAAACCTAAGTCTAACCCTTACACCCCCTAATTTAAATATAATTTAAATAAATCTAAATAAAAAATAATATTATTAACTAAATAATTCCTATTTAAAACTAAATACTTACCTATAAAATAAACCCTAAGATAGCTACAATATAACTAATAGTTACATTGTAGCTATATTAGGGTTTATTTTTATTTTACAGGCAAGTTTGTATTTATTTTAACTAGGTACAATAGTTATTAAATAGTTATTAACTATTTAATAACTACCTAGCTAAAATAAATACAAAAGTACCTGTAAAATAAAAACTAACCTAAGTTAAAATAACGCCTAACCTAACCCTACAATTAAATAAATTAACTAAATTAAAAACAATTAAATAAATTAAATTAAATTAGCTAAAGTACAAAAAAACACTAAATTACAGAAAATAATAAACAAATTACAAGATATTTAAACTAATTACATCTAATCTAATAGCCCTATCAAAATAAAAAAAGCCCCCCCAAAATAAAAAAACCCTAGCCTAAACTAAACTATCAATTGCCCTTAAAAGGGCCTTTTGCAGGGCATTGCCCCAAAGAAATCAGCTCTTTTACCTGTAAAAAAAATACAAACAACCCCCCCAACAGTAAAACCCACCACCCACACAACCAACCCCCCCAAATAAAACCCTAACTAAAAAAACCTAAGCTCCCCATTGCCCTGAAAAGGGCATTTGGATGGGCATTGCCCTTAAAAGGGCAGTTAGCTCTATTGCATGCCCAAACCCTAACCTAAAAATAAAACCCACCCAATACACCCTTAAAAAAACCTAACACTAACCCCCTGAAGATCGACTTACAGTTCTGAAGATTGGACATCCATCCACAAGGAAGCGGCGGAAGTCTTCATCCAAGCCGGGCCGAAGTCCTCAACGAAGCCGGGAGAAGTCTTCATCCAAGCCGGGCGAAGTGGTCCTCCAGACGGACAGAAGTCTTCATCCAGACGGCATCTTCTATCTTCATCCATCCGACGCGGAGCGGCTCCATCTTCAAGACATCCGACGCGGAGCATCCTCTTCTGCCGACGACTAACAACGAATGAAGGTTCCTTTAAGTGACGTCATCCAAGATGGCGTCCCTTAGATTCTGATTGGCTGATCGAATTCTATCAGCCAATCGGAATTAAGGTAGAAAAAATCCTATTAGCTGATGCAATCAGACAATAGGATGGAAGTTCAATCCTATTGGCTGATTGTAATTATTGTTATTATTATTATTATTACAATTAATATTATTATTATATGCCGTGCATATTTTGTTCTATTTGTGTAAAGGTAGCATATATATGAAAATACATGTTGAACTATTAACAGTACTGTTTTAATTAGTAGAAGAAGTCAAGTTTTAGTACAAAATTCTGTATTTAAGTTTTAGAGGTTTTTGTAGATAAACTTAAAGATTGTCAACTCAAATAAAGTACTGTATAGCAAAATGTAAATACCATGCATGTGTGGTAGATATTCACTTAATATCAAATACTTTTTTTCACATTATAGTAGAAAAATGTGGGTAAAATGTTTTTACAAACAACAGACCAAAAGAGTGAAGTAAGTGGCAGCTAGTAATAAGGTAAAACGTAGCTTTTATTGAAAAAGCATATTAAAATGAGCGTAAACAGGACAATCCAAATAAAACCTCTGGCTGGTAGGCTGGCTTATGCATTTCGGCTGAATTCCGTAATCATAGCTAGCAATTACCAGTCACAGGTGCAATATATACAAATACATTGTTTCTCATTGGTTAAAAGAAACTTGTTGCTAATACAAATGTAACAGAGGTTTAAAGATACAGTGAGCACAAACGGACTAGGATAAAACAATAGTACCCTCATTATAGTTATAGATGGGTGCAGTTGAGGAATATTGAAAGATATAAGAGCAAAATCATCAGATATTACAGCAGTGGATATACGCTACCATATATACAGTATATATATATATATATATATATATATATATATATATATATATATATATATAAATATAGAAAGATCGGAGATGACGCTCTATCTAGAAAATATATATGTAAACCAGTGAATGTGGTTACTATTGCAGGTGATAATTTATCCCTATCCACATCAATGGATATATCAATTCAACAAAGTTCATATATTTATAAACAGACTAATCCATATATGTACATGTCAGATATATCAGACAGGTTAGTATATATACGTTTCAGACAGTAGAAAACATAAGATCATTAAAATCATTGAAATTAAATTAGTATTCATGCAGCACAATGAAACATAACATAGCATAAATTATCACTAAATAAATAAATAAATAAATATGTCTAAAGTAAAGAGTAGTTAGGTGCAAGAAAGTCCTTAATCCAAAGTGTTGGTATCTTGTGCCAGAGAGAGGGGTTCTACAGCCTTTCAGATGTGCACTTACTTGATATACCCTCAATCAGTATGAGGTAAGTGAATGGTATCAGTCAGGCACTCCCAGAGTATGGATCACAGTGTCGATGGATTTTGAATTCCTCAGGTCCCACTGATTGTGAAGACAGAAACTTCCAGTATCGCCATCAATACGATCTCCCTCCGTTCGTGTATAAACCGTTATTGTCACAGGCGAGGAGAGAAAACACAAGCCAGGGAGGGCTAATAGTGTTATACCGTTTATTATAAACAAAATACAGATAAGATGTAGTTTATTCAACTCACAATGTTTGACCTCAGTACAATGAGGTATCTCTCAATAGTGTTAAAAATAAAGTTTCTCCTGCAGTGGATCACACAGTTCATAGGCCAAAAAGGAAACGAAAGTGACCACAAAAAAAGATCCTTATCCGGGATAGGCCTTCAACCTCTAGAAATATCTAACAATTAAACCTTACGCGTTTCGAAGGGTAAGTAATCTTTTCCCTTCTTCATCAGAGATATATATGCGGTAAAGCGTCTCCCTGCTTTATACCACTATGAGGCTTCGATACTCACTGGGTGCCCCGTTTTTCCGGGTAGCAACGTGCTGCTGACGTCATTTATGTCATTACGTGAGAGGCTAATGTGTCACCTAAAAACTGGTAACTAGGGAAGCGCTGAGAAAATCAAGTATCTCTTCAAAGCTATAACGTTCCCAATGTTGTTACATGGAAACACTGACACCCTATTTCACAAAAAAAAAGATTTTACTATTACCTATATATCTAAAAACAGCATTATACATTTATATACTTACGATTAGTGCACCGCTATACACAATTGTAATAATTATTAATAAAAAATTATAAAAAATTAATAATGAATAAAAAATAAAAATTGACAGATTCTAAGAACAATTCATAAAAACAGTTCATAAAATATTTTCCATTTTACATTTGTCTGTGCAAAGAAGACTGTATAGAAAATACTTGTTAAGAACATATTTATACACATATTTCATATATATCAATTAATAAAAGTGCAGACATAGAATAAAGTTAAGAAAGAGAACATTAAGTTCAAATATCTTAATTAGATAAATAAATAAATAAATAACTTGAAAAGCACAGATCTATCCAAATATAAATATTAACATAAATAATTATTTTATACTATAGATTATTAAACTTTACTGATGTTAAACTTTATAAAAAGACTGCCACATCAATATCTTTATTTAAACCCCATGGGACTCTTGTGTTAAAGGCATGGATCCAATATGTTTCCCTTTGTCGAAGTAGGATCTCCCTATTACCCCCTCTTTTGCCAATATGGACCTGTTCTAAAATTGTACCTCTAAGGCAATTGGGGTCACAATTATGGACCAATTTATAGTGGTCATATAGATTATGTGACATTAGCCTCTCACATAATGACGTAAATGACGTCAGCAGCACGTTGCTACCCGGAAACACGGGACACCCAGTGGGTATCGAAGCCTCATAGCGGTATAAAGCAGGGAGACGCTTTACCGCTTATGTACCTCTGATGAAGAAGGGAAAAGATTACTTACCCTTCGAAGCGCGTAAGGTTTGATTGTTAGATATTTCTAGAGGCTGAAGGCCTATCCCGGATAAGGATCTTTTTAGTGGTCACTTTCGTTTCCTTTTTGGCCTATGAACTATGTGATCCACTGCAGGAGAAACTTTATTTTTAACGCTATAGAGATACCTCATTGTACTGAGGTCAAACATTGTGAGTTGAATAAACTACATCTTATCTGTATTTTGTTTATAATAAACGGTATAACACTATTAGCCCTCCCTGGCTTGTGTTTTCTCTCCTCACCTGTGACAATAACGGTTTATACACGAATGGAGGGAGATCGTATTGATGGCGATACTGGAAGTTTCTGTCTTCACAATCAGTGGGACCTGAGGAATTCAAAATCCACTGTGATCCATACTCTGGGAGTGCCTGATACCATTCACTTACCTCATACTGACTGAGGGTATATCAAGTAAGTGCACATTTGAAAGGGTGTAGAACCCCTCTCTCAGACACAAGATACCAACACTTTGGATTAAGGACTTTCTTGCACCTAACTACTCTTTACTTTAGACATATTTATTTATTTATTTATTTATTTATTTATTTAGTGATAATTTATGCTATGTTATGTTTCATTGTGCTGCATGAATACTAATTTGATTTTAATGATTTTAATGATCTTATGTTTTCTACTGTCTGAAACTTATATATACTAACCTGTCTGATATATCTGACATGTACATATATGGATTAGTCTGTTTATAAATATATAAATATATGAACTTTGTTGAATTGATATCACCATTGATATGGATAGGGATAAATTATCACCTGCAATAGTAACCACATTCACTGGTTTACATATATATTTTCTAGACAGAGCGCCATCTCCGATCTTTCTATAATTATTTTTATTTGAGATAAGTTTGGGGACTTATCTATTTTTATGGGGACTGGCCGCTATATTTTCTAGATTTATTTATATTATAGTAGTCCGGTATCCCTTACTGGTAGCACTTTTGGGGCTTACCTGTGGACCCTCTGTCCCTAGGTATTCTATAATTTGAACGATATATATATAAATATATATACTGTATGTAACAAAAGTGTAATAAGCTATATAATTGATTTCTAGCACAATGTCCCTAGGATCATGTATGTGTAAAACCTAAAGATGTGATAATATATATATATATATATATATATATATATATATATATATATATATATATATATATATATATATATATATATATATATATATATATATATATATATATATATATATATAGTAATATATATAGTTAAAGCTTCTAGAAAGATATATCTGGCAAAATGTAACTACTCTAACTAAATCATATAAATATCACACAAACGGTTATCCTATATATGACCAAGTTGCACATATACCCTGATATTTAAATATTGTTACTGTATATTTTACACATCTATTAGATATCAGAATATTCGAGATTCAAGAGAGAATAAATAAAATGTGTTTACAGTTATTTAAGGATAAGGACTACTAAACACAGTAGAATAGCATAATCAATAAATGCATAATAAAGAGAATGCAAAAGCACTTTTGATATTCAAATGAGTAGTAGATTTTATTTTTATGTCAGTTACATTTTCCTTCTTAATGCATCATGTGACAGCCATCAGTCAATCAATAAATGCATATATGTATATCATGTGAATCTTGCACATGCTCAGTAGAAGCTGGTATCTTAGAAAATGAGCATATACAAAGATTGTGCACATTTAGATAATGGAATTGAAAAGTTATTTTAAATTGTTTGCTCTATCTGAATCATCCTGCACAAATAAATTATTTTTCTATATCACCAATGACATCACTAGTAACATTATCTATATCTATATCATCATCAATGCCATCAGTAGTGACATCATCCATAACATCATCCTACACAAAGAAATCATACTTTCTAAATCATCAATGACATCGCTAGTGACATCAATGACATCAGTAAATACATAACCCATCACATCATTTTTCAAATCAGAAAGATTATATTTTGTAAAAAGTATAACTCACTAACAGCCACCACAACACAGCAATTTATTTCAGCTTTTTAACCTTATTTTCCTTAGCCTAGCCCATATCCTCATCTGTACACACAAGCATCTCCTCACTCCTCCATCTCATTTCCTTTCCCTCACACACAGCCTTCTGTGTTGTCCCTTCTATTAACCATCTCTACATCACACTTCATGACTCTCAATTACCTTAATTAATTTAATATGTAATCTGTAATCTATAAACTCACCCTTCCCACATTACTCTATTTTAACCCCTCCTTCCTTTTCTCATATGGAGTCCTGTCCTTCTCATCCTTTCCATTAATCTTTTTCACCCTCTTATTTTTATCTCTTATGCACATCAGTCTTCTCATCCTTTACCTTTTATTGTCCTTTTATTGCCCTTATTTCTCAGGCACACGCAGCATCTTCTGTCCTCTTTATTGTCCTTATACAACATATCTTGCTTAGTTTCTCAGACACACCTTACCTCAGAGCATCTTCCTAACCCTCTTACACAAATCATAAATCTATCCTTATTCTCTTAGGTCACAGTTAACACATTTCATACAATCAATTAAGTCAATATAAACAACATACTAAGGGGCCTATTTATCAAATGTCTTGCGGACCTGATCCAACATTGCAGATCAGGTCCTCAAGACATCGCTGAATGTGGAGAGCAATACGCTCTCGGTATTCAGCATTCACCAGCAGCTCACAAGAGCTGCTGGTGCAACGTCGCCCCCTGCTGACTCGCGGCCAATGGGCCGCCAGCAGGGGGTGTCAATCAAACCGATCGTACTCAATCGGGTTGAATTCTGGTGATTCCTGTCCGCCTGCTCAGAGCAGACGGACAGGGTTATGGAGCAGTGGTCTTTGTGACCGCTGCTCCATAACTTGTGTTTCTGGCGAGTCTGAAGACTCGCCAGAAACACGGGCCATCAAGCTCCATTTGGAGCTTGATAGATAGGTCCCTATATATTTCATTACATACATTTTTTGTCTAATGGAAATATTTATACATTTATACACATTGCTGTATATGATGGTACCATTAATAACATCATGCGTGATGTCATAAACACTATTGCACAATATAATCTATGATACATTGTAATACATGTTCCCACATTTCTCTGATGTGTAGAAAATTGTCATGGGTTATGTCTCTACTGGTGCCATTTATGATTAAAAAAATCTATTATCTGTAGGAGGATGTCATGGGTTATGTCACTACTGATGCCATTGATGATGTCAAAAGTGATGTCACTAGTAATGTTATTGATGATGTCATGAACAATGTAATGTGTTATGTAATCAGTGATGTTATTGATGATTCAAGCAAAGCACCCAGGGTGGGGGCATTTTACGTTGGGAATTTCCTTGCTTTAACATTTGATTAAGAACTTAAACTCATGTAAATGCAGCAGAACTGTCATGTCATGCAGTGCAATGGGCTTGTCTTTCCTTCGCATACAGAAACGCATAGAACATCCCTTATAGAAGTATAGCAAAATCTGCCTTTTAAGAATTTCACTATGGATCTCGGGAATGCTGGAGGATAATTATAGATCATCTCATCTCAATTGAGCAGAGAGATTTAGATCATCAGGCCCATAGAGTCTTTTGGTTCGCATGTGTTGAGTGTTGTTGATGAAGTGTTCCATTTTTTTCTTCAAAATCTGGTCACCCTATTATACAAGCTATTTTCTAAGTCAAGTACAAATATTTTAATTAACATCCTTAAATAGTAAGGCATACTAAGTAAACATAATCAAATATTTTTAAAATTACTGTTGAGTTAAATCTTATTATTTTGTACTGATAGTAAGAGAAAGTGCTTGTTAATAAATAAAACATTATTAGCAACACATTGCTCACTAGCTGATAAAGGTAACTCCTATAACTCTTTCAATGCACGTTGAAAGTGATGTGAAAATCAATGAAGTAATCAACAGAACTTGAGGAATCTTTGCCATAATATATGTAAGTGTGTGTGTGAGTGTGTTTGTGAGAGATTGTGTGTGTGAGACTGTGTGTGTGTGAAAGTGTGTGTGTGTGAGAGAGGGAGAGAGAGTCTGTGTGTGTGTGTGTGTGTGTGTGTGTGTATGTGTGTGTGTGTGTGTGTGTGAAAGTGTGTGTGTGAGAGATAATCTCATACATGTTTTATCCATTAGGAGGTTCATTTTAAAGGGACACTGAACCCAATTTTTTTTTTCTTTCGTGATTCAGATAGAGCATGAAATTTTAAGCAACTTTCTAATTTACTCCTATTGTCAATTTTCTTCATTCTCTTCCTATCTTTATTTGAAAAAGAAGGTATCTAAGCTTTTTTCTTGGTTCAGTCTCTGGACAGCACTTTTTTATTGGTGGATGAATTTATCCACCAATCAGCAAGGACAACCCAGGTTGTTCACCAAAAATGGGTCGGCATCTAAACTTACATTCTTGCATTTCAAATAAAGATACCAAGAGAATAAAGCAAATTTGATAATAGGAGTAAATTAGAAAGTTGCTTAAAATGTCACACTCTATCTGAATCACAAAAGAAAAAATTTGGGTTCAGTGTCCCTTTAAGCACCTCATGTTGAAAGTAAAATGTTTTTAATATTATTAAATTGATAGTAAACATTTTGTTTAGGATATAAAAGTGGTAAATTTGAAATATTAAGCATTGTTTAGCACCTAGTTGTTGCTTTTTTTTCTATGATTCAAGTCACCCAGAAGTAAAAACATCTAAAGCAGAGCACCATGAATGTTATCTGCTTGCTGTTTATAGGGCAAGTGGAACAGCAGCTGATTGGCTGTACTGCCTGTCAAAACTGTCTATATAAAACAGCTTAGGAGCATGGGGTAACCAATGAGATAAACACGAAGCCAGGGGTTTGTTAAGCAATAGATATAATTTCAAATTTCCCGCGGTCTCCAGAATATTTAATGTCAATGTTGATCTTTCTTCAACAGATTCCAATCGCCGAGTGCAGTGAAAGCTGCCCCCTTGGAAGTAGGAAGGCAGTCAAACCAGGACAACCATTCTGCTGCTTTGATTGTGTTCCTTGTGACCCTGGCAAGATCAGTAATCAGTCAAGTAAGAGGCTCAATTTTTAATATAAGAAATTCAAAGTCATTCATACACAGAAAAACAATATACAGGTGGCCCTCGGTTTACACCGGTTCAATTTGCGCTGTTTCAGAATAACACCCTTTTTTTCAGTCATGTGACTGCTATTGAAAAGCAGTGCACTAATTAAAATAGCCAGTAGGTGGAACTGTCCGCTTGTGTTGCAGCAAAGTTATGCAAGCTTAGCAGACTGAAATTAATCAGTGTACACAGATCACAGACCTTAGCTATCGAGCAAGAAGATCTAGCAGCCACTTCCCTATTATCTTTCTGTCCAGCTGCTTGAGGTGAGGGTGCCTAACTGCTTATTAATCACTCCAGATTGAAATGCATAGAATAGGTGCAGACCCAATTTTATCTAACATGCTAAGAATGTAGAGAAGTGTTTGCAGATAAAAGCAAGTAAAAAATGTTTTTGTTCATTAAACTTAGTTTGATTATATTTTCTGTATTGTATGATTATTTTATTAGCTTATAATGCTGTTTAGCATTTAAAGTCTTAATTTCAAAGCTTTAAAAATAATGTATTAGGTGTTAGTTATGCCAATTTTCAGAGGGGCCTGGAACCTAACTCCCTCACTTCCCATTGACTTACTTTATAAAATGGGTTTCAATTTACAACGGTTTCGATTTACAACCATTCCTTCTGGAACCTAACCCCGGCATAAACTGAGGGCTACCTGTATACATAACAATTAGAGTAAAAATACAAAACAATTATTTCAAACTCTCTTTGCAAATCAGTATGCACTGGTAT